>NW_023220862.1:0-680 GCF_002007445.2 Ailuropoda melanoleuca | reverse complement strand
GTATCCTTGGCTGCATGTTCTTCTCACTTAGTGCTCTGAATATGTCTTGCCAGCTTTTTCTGGCTTGCCAGTCTCTGTAGACAGGTCTGAGGTTATTCTGATGTTCCTCCCTCTGTATGTGATTTTTCTCTTCCCCCTGGTCGCTTTCAAGATTGTATCCTTGGATTTAAGATTTGGGAATAGTACTATTATGTGACGTGTTGTTGGTCTGTTCATATTGACCTTGGTAGGGGTCCTCTCTGCCTCTTGGACACGAATGCTTGTTTCCTTTGCTCAATTAGGGAAGTTCTCAGCTACAAATTGTTCAAATTCTCTTGTAGACCTCTCTCTTTCTCCACCCCCTCGGGGATGCCAATGAGCCATGTTCTCTCTTTTTCCTTCTTTTCTATCATCTCATCTTCCAACTCACTAATTCGTTCTTCTGCCTCGTTTACCCTGGCCATCAGAGTATCCAGTTTAGACTGCATTTGATTCATAACATTCTTAATTTCTGCCAGATTTGCTCTCATTTCTACCCTTAGAGATTCTATATTCTTGTTAATATTTTCATTAATATTTTTTTTCAAGCCTACACATCATCTTGAACATTGTTACTTTGAACTCCACTTTTGACAATTTGGTTATATCCATATCCATTAGTTCTGTGACAGAGGCCACAGTCTCTGTTTCTTTCCTTTGTT
>NW_023220860.1:0-680 GCF_002007445.2 Ailuropoda melanoleuca | reverse complement strand
CCGTGGATTCAGACCAACCTAAACACTTAAACCTAGTTCCATCTTGAACAGGAAGTCTAAAAACAGCCTCGGCTTTATGCAACCCTAGTAAGTGTCAGGCTCCATTCTTGGTCTCTTGCCTAGGCACTTTTTTCCCCATCCAGACTCTCTTGCCAGACGTGTGTCCTTGACATTCTTCCTCCAGAATTCTGGGCCTGGGTTCTTAAAACCTAGACACAAGGCCTGACCTGCCTCCTGCAGACCTGGGCCCAACCTGCCAAGCGGCACACCCCTGCCTTTTGCTCCCCACATCAGCTATCTCTGGGCATGACCTTGGACCCTCTGGTTCCCAGTACCTGTGCCCTTTTGCCTAGAAGCATTCCTGCCCCTCCCCTGAGTGTTCCATGTCCTGTTCTCACTCAGATGCCAACTCAGCAATCAGAGCGCTTTGTCGGTAATTTTCAGATGTTCCTCTGAAACGCTGTCTTTTGGGTAATAAAATAATGAAAGTTACTGATAATAAATCTGCTAGGGCATGGACAGAATGTCCCATGTGAAGTCTCTGCTGGATGGGGACACTGTATCTAAGTCAGGGGACCACTACAGCACATGCACATGACCAAAAGATCACCAGAATTGGGAGCAGACAATTTGCATTCGGGACCTACATCTGTGACCTTAAGCAAGTCCTTAACCTCTTT
>NW_023220859.1:0-2127 GCF_002007445.2 Ailuropoda melanoleuca | reverse complement strand
GCAAGCGCACACTGGGAGGGGAGCGAACGGACAAGGGGGCGGCGGACGGTCGTGGGCGCTCACCTGAGGGCCGTTCTGTAGTGGTAGATGGCTTCCCGGTCCCGACCCTCGTCCTTCAGGAAGTTGGCGTAGTTGTAGTGAACCTTGGCGCTGTGGGGCAGAGTCTGAACTCCAGACCTACAATGAATACGTCTTTTTTAAAAAGCAGAAAAGAGTAGTGCTTAAGAATGTTGTCAGTTTCCTTTACATTTTACTCATGAATCAGTATTTTAAGTGGTCTTTTTCCCTATCTAAATTAGGACGTTCAAAATCTGTGAATTATCTGAGCTCCTAGTACATGCCTCTGTGGAAGATGGTGAAGAAGGCAGGTGTGGACATCTGAGCAAAACCTGCATATGAACAAAAAGCCCTCAGCACATAAACATAAAGGCTTGTGTGTCCCAGAGACACACGTGGAGCCTGGGCAGGTCGTCTCACCTGAGGCATCTCCAAGCACAGCAGGGCCCACTTACAGACCAGAGGGCACATCATAACCACGAGGGAGATGTGTAACTCTCACTGATCAGGCCAGTCCGGCTTTCCCAACTTAGGGTGCAGTGGGTGGACGGTGAGAGCAACCGGGCTACACCTCAGTGAGGCTAGACCCTGCGGAGGGTGACTACAGGCACACGCCCCTGTGGGAGGAGCTGGAATTAGGACACCCTTTCTTCCCTTCATGCCTTTCCATCTGAAAGGGCAGCCTTTTTAATCATGGACATTTGAGGAAATAGACGCAGGTGATCTTTGTGAGCACGAGAAAGAACAAGAAGATTAAATGGTTTTCCTGAAAGGAGACTAACCCATAAACACAACCTTCTCTACAAAGCATAAAATGAGACATAACGTGTGGTGCCCTTTTATTCTCTGCCTTCTTTCCCTTTATTTCCCACCATTCTGGTTTCCTTCAATGTGGGAAACCATGCAGCTCTGTGTGTGAGACTCTGTTCGCTCCCTCCCAGCCTGCAAAGTCTCGGCTCCCTTTGCATACATAGTTCTCAGCGGTGCCTTTTGGAAGGAAAACACATTCCAGACCTAGGGGTGTGCACTGGGACTCAGAAAGCACCTTAATAAGTCGAAAATGGTGGGTAATAAAGTTGGGCTTGTTTGAGATAATTATCACATGCCTGGCCTGGCCAACAGTGCAAATGGTAGAGTTCCAAGTGAATAGGAGGGAAGGAAAGGTGAAGATCTGTACAGACCAGAGCAGAATTATTAAGTAGGGGGGAACATTCCAGAAATGAGAAGGTTCTGGACAAATTAATTTTCAAGCATTTGAATATCTGAGTAATTTAATATGTACGAGGGGCCCACTGTATGCCAAGCACTGTGCTTGGTGCCAGGGACAGAGTCTCTGTCTTGAAGGAGCTTACAGGAGGGTAGAGAATATGAGCAATTACAAAATGTGTTTGTTACAGTGGGGACCAGGTGCCATGGGAGCAGAGAAAAGGAGGCTTATCCCAAACATGGTGGCCAAGGAGATCTCCCAGAGGGCAGTGGCTGCTAAGCTGAGTCTTTGAGAATGATAGAAATCAGCTTCTAGAGCAGATTGGGGATCTGGGGAGGGGCAGAATCCCTAAACAGAGGACCTAGATAGAAGAGAATATGAGGCTTTTGAGAGACTGCAAGAAATTCAGGGTGGCTGGATCCTAGAAGGTTGAATCTGGGAGTGGGGGGCCTAGAGGGGCCTAGGGATCACATCAGCGACATTGGGTTTTGTTTGAAGCACAGTGGGAGTGAGTGGAATGTTCTAAACAAAGAAGTGAGACCAACAGTGTAGCGTTTTAGAGCAATTTCTCTGGGAGTTGTTGCAGTCAGGCAGGAGAGAGCTAAGGGCCAGAACCACAGCACTGGGTATAGAGAGAAGACAAAGGATTCAGGAAATGTTTAGGAAGCAGAAATGACAAGACTCAGTGATAGATGATTCCTCAGAGGACAATCGTGTATGCTCAGTCAGTTCTCCCTACCCCCCTACCTTCCCGTCCCCCCCCCCTTTTTTTAAGGGATTTTTCTCCCTATCTTATTTTTTTTTAAGATTTTATTTATTTATTTGACAGAGAGAGAGAGACAGCCAGCAAGAGAGGGAACACA
>NW_023220858.1:0-680 GCF_002007445.2 Ailuropoda melanoleuca | reverse complement strand
CAACGCCCCCCAGCACCAGCCCTTATAGGCTCTCCGTACGTATCCGAGGGAGTCCCTGAGCTCCAAAAGCTGTTCTTACGACCATTTCTACTTTAGGCTGTAGTCTTTAGACAGTCTTATTTAATGAATTGAGGGAAACAGTAAGTAACCTGCACGTTGATCATCTCCATGGAGATAGGCATTTTTCGTCGTGCTTCTGTCCTTCGTATCAGGACTGGAGACCCCTGACGTTTGCACGGTCTGGAGCAAGAATACAAATGGACGTTCCCAGCCCACAGGCTCACCTGCTTCTTGTCTGGCCCCAGCTCCGTCCCCTGCTGTGAGAGTTCTTGCCTCCAAACTGCAGACACACCACTCGTGGTCTACTTTTCTCCTCCCCGAGTAGCCGCCCTCTAGGCCACCCCTGGGGTCCAGGGCTGCACACATTGGTAGTTGATCAGAACTCAGGGACCTGGGTCCCAGAAAAAGATTCACTCAGGCCCCAGAAATGTAGTCAGGCCCTTTGGGAAGGAAATTTTGGGGTTCCGGTTTTCAGAATGTGGTTTAGAAGGAGGGCGCCACCAGCTTGGAGAGCACATGGCTCTTTGGCTCTGTGGCCCTCTCCATCCTGGGGTGGATCATGGCCAGAGGGGACCCTGGGCCCTGCCGTCCTGGTCTAAGGACCGTGCAGACTTGAGTAC
>NW_023220857.1:0-680 GCF_002007445.2 Ailuropoda melanoleuca | reverse complement strand
ATGATAATTGTCTTTCTCTGCTTGACTTATTTCACCTAGCATAATACCCTCCAGTTCCATCCATGTTGATGAAAATGTTGGGTAATCAGCCTTTCTGATGGCTGAGTAAGATTCCATTGTATATATGGGCCACATCTTCTTTATCCATTCATCTGTCGAAGGGCATCTCGGCTCCTTCCACAGTTTGGCTATTGTGGACATTGCTGCTATGAACATTGGGGTGCAAGTGTCCCTTCTTTTCACTACCTCTGTATCTTTGGGGTAAATACCCACTAGTGCAATTGCTGGGTCATAGGGTAGCTCTATTTGTAACATCCTGAGGAACCGCCACACTGTTTTCCAAAGAGGCTGTACCAGCTTGCATTCCCACCAACAGTGTAAGAGGGTTCCTCTTTCTCCACATCCTCGCCAACATTTTTTGGTTCCTGCCTTGTCAATTTTTGCCATTCTAACTGGTCTAAGGTGGTATCTCAATGTGGCTTGGATTTGAATTTCCCTGGTGGCTAACGATGTTGAACATTCTTTCATATGTCTGTTAGCCATTCGTATGTCTTCATTGGAGAAGTGTCTGTTCATGTCTTCGGCCCATTTTTTTGACTTGATTATTTGTTTTTGGGGTGTTGAGTTTGAGAAGTTCTTTATAGATCTTGGATACCAGCCCTTTATCTGTAGTGTCATTT
>NW_023220856.1:1278-1537 GCF_002007445.2 Ailuropoda melanoleuca | reverse complement strand
AGTTTGGTAGCTTTCCTTCTGTTTCTATTTTTTGAAATAACTTTAGGAGAATAGGTATTATTTTTTCTTTATTTTTTTTAAAGTNTGCATCAATTGAGAGGATCATATGGTTCCTGAGTCTTTTCTTGTTGACATGATGTATCACACTGATTTGCAACCATGCTTGCATCCCAGTTATGAATCCCACTTGATCATGATGGACAATCCTTTTAATGTACTGTTGGATTCTATTAGCAAGGATCTTGTTGAGGATTTTGGC
>NW_023220856.1:249-1028 GCF_002007445.2 Ailuropoda melanoleuca | reverse complement strand
AAGCAGGGGGAGTGGGAGAGGAAGAAGCAGGCTCATAGCTGAAGAGCCTGATGTGGGGCTCGATCTCATAACGCCAGGATCACGTCCTGAGCCAAAGGCAGACGCTTAACCGCTATGCCACCCAGGCGCCCCTATTTCTTCTTTAAATTTTTGGTAGAATTCCCCAGGAAAACCGTCTGGGCCTGGAGTTTTGTTATTTGTTATTTGGAAGGTTGTTTATCACAGACTCAATCTCCTCATAATTAATTGGCCTATTTCTTCCTGTTTCAGTCTTGGTAGTTTATAGGTTTCCAGGAAGGCCTCCATCTCTTCCAGATTGCTTATTTTTTTGGCATTTATCTGTTGATAAAAATTTCTAATAATCCTTCCAATTTCAATGTTGTTGGTTGTGGCCTCTCCTTTTTCATTAATAACTTTATTAATTTCAGTCCTTTCTCTTTTCTTTTGGATAAGTCTTGCCAGTGGTCTATCAGTTTTATGGATTCTCTCAAAGAACCAGCTTCTAGTCCTGTTTATTTGCTCTACTGTACTTCTGGTTTCTAATTTATTTATTTCTGCTCTAATTTTGGTCAACTGCTTCCTCGTGAGTGGATTAGGCCTGTCCCTCTTTTGCTGTTCCAGATTCTTGAGGTGAGAATATAAAAACTGCATTTTAGATTTTTCTATTCTTTTGAGTGAGGCTTGGATGGCTATGTATTTCCCCCTTAGGACTGCCTTTGCAGTATCCCATAGGTTTTGGAGTGTTGTGTTTTCATTCTCGTTGGTCTCCATAAATTGTT
>NW_023220856.1:0-176 GCF_002007445.2 Ailuropoda melanoleuca | reverse complement strand
CAGGTGTTTGAGTTTCTTCCAAATTTTTCCTTGTGGTTGAGTTCCAATTTCAGAGCATTGTGGTCTGAGAATATGCATGGGATAATTTCAATCTTTTGAGATTGTTTGAGACTTGTTTTGTGTCCCAGAACATGGTCTATTCTTGAGAATGTTCCATGGGCATTAGAATAGAATGA
>NW_023220855.1:0-680 GCF_002007445.2 Ailuropoda melanoleuca | reverse complement strand
CCCCATCACCTATTTAACACATCCCCCAACCCACCTCCCCTCTGATAACCATCAGTTTGTTCTCTATAGTTGAGTCTGTTTCTTGATTTGAATCTCCCCCCCCCCGCCCCGTGCTCATTTGCTTTGTTTCTGAAATTCCACACATGAGTGAAATCATATGGCATTTGTCTTTCTCTGACTGATTTATTTCACTTAACATAATACTCTCTGGCTGCATCCATGTCATTGCAAAAGGCAAGATTTTATTCTTTTTTATGGCCAAGGAATATTCCATTGTAAATATATACCACATTTTTCTTATCCATTTATCAGTCGACGCACACATGAGATGTTGCCATAATTTGGCTATTGTAGATAATGCTGCTCTAAACAAGGGGGTGCACATATCCTTCTGAATTAGTATTTTTGTATTCTTTGGGTAAATACTCAGCAGTGCAACTGCTGGATCGTAGGGTAGTTCTATTTTTCACTTTTTGAGGAACCTCTATCCTGTTTTCCACAGTGACCGCGCCGGTTTGCATTCCCACCAACAGTGCACGAGGGTTCCCCTTTCTCTGCGTCCTCACCAACACCTGGTGTTTCTTGTGTTCTTAATTTTAGCCATCCCCACAGGTGTGACATGGTATCTCATTGTGGTTTCGATTTGTATTTCACTGATGATAAGTGATGTTGATCATTTT
>NW_023220854.1:0-680 GCF_002007445.2 Ailuropoda melanoleuca | reverse complement strand
CTTCTACATGGCCATTTCTTGTATTACTCAGACAAAAACCGAAAGCAAAGCATTAAAATGTAACTTGTGGAAGATGTTTTCTTGTGGGAACAATTTTAGAAATTCCCGTGTGTAGAGCTTAACAGTAACCTATCTGGTATGAATATAGCTTTAGAGAAGTGGGTGGATGGTCCTTTATATTCTTGTCCTTAAATATCGCTGTCTTTGAACAGGAGCTGGTATTTATTGAGGTTCATCTTTCTGGGGTGATCTTGGAGCACTAGTGTTTTGAAGTACGTATTGAAGAAGACCCATATATTTTGTCGACCAAAAGATCAGATAGAGAGAGTGTATTCCACTGATAAATCTTCATTCTCATCTGCACGAATCCATCTCTGTAACACAAGGTCCACAGGGACCTTTGAATTTAGTTGGAGGAACACTTGATTTGTCCCATGCCAATGAATATAGCCTGTGTTATTTTAGTGATAAAATTGTAAGGTATAAAACTCTAAAAAATACTCTTGTAGAACATTTATTTAATTTTGCACTTACCACATTGTCAAAATTATGCATAACATACAAATATTGAAGAGGTTACTAATAAAGAATTTGGGATAATTTGGACAAGGACAGGGCAGTTTGTCACCTAAAATGGTATAATCTCATAGTTTTATGAGTGGTAGGCATATTTTAAATAA
>NW_023220853.1:0-680 GCF_002007445.2 Ailuropoda melanoleuca | reverse complement strand
ATGAATGAGTTAGGGTTTTGTAAAGAAAAATCAAATTCAGATCAGATAACTCATACTGAAGTACAAAGTTTAAGTGTCTTCTTCCCTCAGGTCTATTTGACTTACATAAAGGAACAAACTATAATATAGGAAAATACACCTGATTTTAAATGTGGCATACATTTTAGAAGTTGGCCCAATTAATTAAAAATACCTTTAATGGAAAGTCAAGTTTCCTAAGAAATCTATATTCAGATAAATAGGAGAAGACATTTACAGCCAGCACTTTTTTTTTTCCAGAGCCTTTGCTGGGACTAATGTCAACAAAAAATTTAATATGGCAGTCTTGTATTTTAAGCTCACGCTTTTGGGGATACATTCTCAGGTCTTCTTTAATATGGGAACTGCAAATATAACTGCCATTACATGGTAATGGGAGTTAAAGAATGTAGAGTCCTCATGTAAAGATTAGAACATACTTTTCTCTTAGTCCTTCAAGGACAGACACTTCAAAATGTTTGATTCTACTAATCCCATGCTGTGAATAGACTGGTTACTCTTCACTTTATAAATGTGACTGGGCTATGTGAGATCTAGTATCAATCGATCAAGATTGGAGTTTCAGTTATGGATGAAAACTGTCTCAATTCAACTTTTATTTCCCTCATCATGAGTACGCAGGGTGCAGACAAAAGCTTTTT
>NW_023220852.1:0-680 GCF_002007445.2 Ailuropoda melanoleuca | reverse complement strand
ATAACACCGGGATCACGCCCTGAGCCGAAGGCAGACGCTTAACCGCTGTGCCACCCAGGCGCCCCTATATGTATCTTTTTATAACAGCTACCATTATCTGCATTTATATATTTGTTGACATATTTTGTGCAAATTGCATGACAGTGATGATCTTGTCTGTTTGTTCACTGTTTATACAAAGATACAGCAATACCTAAAACATAGTAAATACTTAAAATTCATTAAATAAATGAATGAGCAGAATTCCGGGCCACCCAAAAACTATATTTCTTAGAGGAAATAAATATAGTTTATACATCAGATTCTTAAGAGTTTGTTTAGTCTGAGGCTACCTCCAAGACAATAATGAACTTTGGCTAAGGCCCAATATTGACTTTCTAGGTCTATGGAGCTGAGGACCTATCCTGGACCAAACCACCTCACTGAGATAATGCCAACCTAGAGGTCTGCCCAAGCCCCAAGCTACACACCTGTGAGATGACACCTCTATTTCCTCTATTACCTCACAATGTAACTCCTTCACAAATATTTACTAAGGAGCCACCTGTGCCAAGCACTATGCCAGAAAATAAAGTCCATTTGTGAACAAGACAGCATCTGCCTTCAAGAAGCTTATAGTCTAGTAAAGAATCTTAGATTAATTAAGATGTAATTCAGAATATATATAGACCATTTCAAAA
>NW_023220851.1:0-680 GCF_002007445.2 Ailuropoda melanoleuca | reverse complement strand
CCATAACTCCGGGATCACGCCCTGAGCCGAAGGCAGACGCTTAACCGCTGTGCCACCCAGGCGCCCCAACACTGTTATTTTTACTTTATAAATGACTACATGACAAATCAATTAGGTGATTTGTCCATTGTTTTCAGTGCAGTAAGTTTTTGAACCACGATGTAATAAAGTCTTCTCTTTCTTCAATGTCTATAAATAAAGATTAAAATAAATAACTCATAATGTCACCACCCAAAGGTAAACACTGGCAGCATTTTCTTGTATATTCCGTCCGATTTTTTCTAAGCTAAGAGATTTCCCATCCCATTCCCTTACAGTTAGGGTCTCTGTTGGCAACAGAATTCTACTGAGATGGCTTTACTGAAGAGACCTCAATGAAGGCATGATTTATGTAAGTGTGGGAAAGGCTTCGGTTGCCAACAAAGGAGGCTGAGCCACTAGGAGACTAACACTGGTAGCCTGTTACCTCCCTAGCCTGAGAGGGTCTGGGAAAAAATAATGTTACTGGAGCGCAGTGAACGCTAGCTGGAAGGGGCTTCTTACCAGCAGCTGTAGACCAGGGGACTGTAACCACTGCTGTAAGCACAGGGCCATAATGGAGGAAAAAAAACCTCACCGCCATCTCCATCTCTTTTTTTTCTCCTTCCAGTCTGGTCTTTTTTTTTTTTTTTTTAATTTTT
>NW_023220850.1:0-680 GCF_002007445.2 Ailuropoda melanoleuca | reverse complement strand
GTGCTACTCAAAGTGTGGTCCCAGGACCAGATGCAAGACATCAGCAGAAAGCCCGTTGGAAGTGCAGAATCTCACATCCTCTCCCAGTCCCTGAATCTGAGTCTGCATTTCAACAGGATTCCCAGGGATTCAAGAGCACATCAAAGTCACATAAGGATGTGGCTCTCTTGGTTGAAGGCATTGCTGAGATACCAGGCTTTCTCGAAGTTTCAGGAATGGACTGGTGCCACTCCAGGTGGAGCAGACAGGTAGGCATAGGTGAGCAGGCTGGGCTAGACTGTGAATGGCCAGACTAAGGCCCAGTGCTTTGATGTTTTGCTTACTGGAGTCCAGAGTCCCCAGTAGACCTTGGAAGAGACAGTATCCTCCAAGACTTCCCTTTTGTTCAGTGCTCCCTGGAGGACAGGGATGTAAAAGCTTTCTCCTCTCTTACCAAACTGATGAATACATAGCAGCTGCTAGGCGGTCTGGGCTGAGAAGGGTACTGTCATGTCTGGGCTCAGTGGTTATGAGTGCTGGGATCAATTAGCAATGTCTGTCATGGATGCGAAATGGGACAGTAGCGGTATGAGTGGGGACAAAGAGTTTGAGCAGATCAAGACAACTAAGAAATTTGGCAAACACTTAATTGTAGATACATTTTTCTCTTTGCAGAGTCTTTTTTTATAATAATATTTTTT
>NW_023220849.1:0-680 GCF_002007445.2 Ailuropoda melanoleuca | reverse complement strand
AAAAAAAATAAAGCATTTGTAATATTGAAGAAAAGTTGGCATGTTAGAATAGCTAAAAGATTCGATTTATAAATCAGTAGGAAATAGCGCGCTCAAACTGGGAAAATCTGAGCAAAGTTCTAATAAAGACACTATTAAAAAGGGGTAAACGGTATTTGCAGTGACAGTTGGCTCTCTAGGCCTGAAGGGCATTGGGGTCATTACCGGCACCTAGAGGCAGAGAGGGCAGTGTGCTATTGTAATTTTGAACTCAATTGTTCCATCAGCGCCTCCTGACTTCTAATACATCAGGCCTTCTGAGGAGTTTATTCCCTGTGTTCTATCTCTTTCTGCTTAAAATATGTAGACTGGTATTTAAAATGCCTGCATTAAACCAGGCCTGGCACAGATACCCAGAACAGTTGCAGGGAATAGACCCTCTGGGGCAGAAATGTGTAATTGATGATCTGATCTGATTGCACTGAATTCAGGGATTATCTGGAGACTATAAAAAATGGGACATTTATAGTTCATGCAGTAGCAAATGATTGCTTAAGTTGTCACCTGTGGTTTCTTAGAATGAAGTGCCAAAGGCAGGCACAGCTTCACCAGATTGCTTGGCAGTTAAAGGGGGTAATGCAACCCAATGAAGGGCTTAGAAAAAGATTTTTAATTTTCATTGAATTTTTTAAATTTTTTTT
>NW_023220848.1:0-1974 GCF_002007445.2 Ailuropoda melanoleuca | reverse complement strand
TATTTATTTATTTATTTGACAGAGAGAGAGAGAGACAGCCAGTGAGAGAGGGAACACAGCAGGGGGAGTGGAAGAGGAAGAAGCAGGCTCCCAGCGGAGGAGCCTGATTTGGGGCTTGATCCCTGGACTCTGGGATCAAGCCCTGAGCCGAAGGCAGACACTTAATGACTGAGCCAACCAGATGCCCCTATTAATTTATTTTAGTTTAGAGAGAGAGAATGAGAGAGTGTGTGAGCGGGCGGGTGGGGGAGTGTGTGTGTGAGAGGCAGAGGGAGAGGGAGAAAATCTCAAGCAGACTGCGTACTGAGCACAGAGTCTGATGTGGCCCAGTCCCACCACCTGGAGATCATGACCTCACCCGAAACCAAGACTCAGATGCTCAGCAGACTAAGCCGCCCAGGTGCCCCAGATCTACCCAGAGTTCTCCACCCAGGACACTCAGGGATTTTCTAGCCAGTTTTTGTGGCTTTAAGGGAGAATGAAACGTACATTCTGGTGAAATCTTCACCTCCAAAAAGCTGCCCCTTGACAGTATTATCAGCAATGTGTTAGAAGGGGGTATCCAGATGACCTGAGTCCCCAAGGCAGTATATCTCCTCTTTGCCAGCTTAGCGTTCTTTTTTGGTGAATTATGTCTTTGCCCTTTGAATGGCCGATGAGAGTAATAATAATTAAGTGTGTTAAGCACTTACTGAGAGCTTTCATATCCGGTGGCACTTAATCCTCAAAACTAACTTGGAGGTGGATCCTGTTATTATCATCGCCATTTATAGATTCATAAACTAAAGCTCAGAGAGGCAAAGTGACTTGCCCAAGGCCACCTAGTTGGAAACTGGCAGAGCTGGAAGTCAAACCTAAGTCTGTTTCTTCAACCCTCAGAGCCTGTACCTTTGACTGCAATGTGTGGTGCCTCAATGTGCAGTAAGTGGATGGAAAGGTCATGGACTTTGGTGTCAGAGAGGCCCACCTGTGCCTTACAAGCTGTGTAAAGTCGGACAGAGCATTTAGTCTCCGTAACAGCGTCGGCAGCAGCCACATGGTGCGTGCTAGGAGCCCGGTATGCTTTACTATTTTAACTTGTTTAACTTGCAACAAGCTTATGAGGTTAATGCTAGCGTTTTGCCAGGGAGTTAAGGACAGGGCCTCAATGTGGTCTTGTGAAGATTAAGTGAGATACTGTGCATGCCTGGCATAGAGTAAGGGCTAATATTAGGAAGTGTGGGTGACTACTGCTCTGAGAAAGACACACAGGCCAGTGCTTTTCTGCCAATGTCCTCTGTTTGTGAGAACAAAGGACGCCGAGATGGATTAGAATCTGTGTGCTCTTTGATTTTCACCACTGAACATAACTGCTCTGTTTCATGAAGCTGCCAGTCCTGATACCTTTGAGCACAGCCCAGGCACTCTGTAATGTCTGTTAAATGAATGAGCCAAGCCACCTGTAGCTGACGTTGTCATCACACATTCCAGAACAGAAAGGCCATTTTCTCAGAAACAGAGAAAGCTCACCTCTGAGAAAAGCCTAGAGGCAACTCATGAGCCCCTGGTGCATTTGGGTGGTGCTTGGGGGGGCACTCCGCTTTTTATTAGTAGAAAAGAGGCCACCTGCGTGGTCTACCACCATCCCACTCCCGATAAGATGACCTCTTTTTCTCCACACAATTCCTGGGATTTTGTTCCTGGGGTAGGAGGCAGGGTGGGAGCTGGGAGTTGGGGAAAAGGGCCATCACTGCATCAGCTGGGAAAGACACTGATATCCCAACCAGTGGGCCACTGTTCCTCAGAGCTCTGCCTGGACACAGGCATCCCTGAATGCTCAGGAAGCCTGTCCTCCAGACATCATGCTGCACCACGTTTGTCCACTGTAGTTCCTTTAATGGCCCATTTCCACCCTCATGGGAAGATTTATTTTATTTTATTTTATTTTATTTTATTTTATTTTATTTTATTTTATTTTATTTTATTTATTTTATT
>NW_023220847.1:0-680 GCF_002007445.2 Ailuropoda melanoleuca | reverse complement strand
GGATTATTTGTTGGGACACTTACTTTAGATCATTCGTTTTTTTTTTTTTTCTCAAGAATCAGTGGAAATCTTCCTTTTCTCCCCTGACCCATTGTGGTGTTTCAGAAGAGGGTTATTTTATATATGACTTTTCCTTTTCACATTTCTTTTGGGGTATTAATGATTTATTGGGGGGATAGGCATAACTATGAAGTAGATAGTTTTGTTTCTTCAATTCATAAGCATCATTTTGTATCATCATATCCAGATTCTAGAACTCTTTAGAAAATTCCCATTATAAACTCTAAATAAAAATCTTACCCCTTTAAAATTGTCTGGTAAGGACACCCACAGATCCAGGTCTTCTCTACGTTTCTGGAGAATGATCTGCTCCAAACAGGTAATATCCAGACTATGTCTTGCACAGACTTATGTCCAGTTTATCTTTCCCTAGAGTCCTTTAAGTGGTAAGTCTTGCCTCCTTTTTAGTGGCAATTTCAGGCTTCTACTTTGAATTATTGTTTATCCTGTGTTTGTGAATTTAATTAGTCTTTGAAAACTTCTTTTAAAATGTCTTTTCCTTTGTTTCCTTTCTTTTCTGCCCACTCCTCCAGAACTTGGGATCATGTGCAATGAGTTGGCCAAACCTCTCTGTCTATCACTTTCAATTAGCTGTTCCTCCTTTTCTTTTTTTTTTTTTT
>NW_023220846.1:0-680 GCF_002007445.2 Ailuropoda melanoleuca | reverse complement strand
TTTTTTCTTTATCTCTGATTCCTACTCCTAGTTCTTTCTCTGTCACCACATGATTTTAGTCATGAGTCTCAGCTCTCTGATTGTCTCTCTGTTCTTTTAGACGTGCTTCGGTTGGTGTAATTTGAATTGTCAGTGTTAAGTATCTCTTTATTTCCAGCTATTACAGATGAAGACATTAGGGAGCTCATTCTTATTTCCATCTTTTCCCCCAGTCTTTACATTTTCTTTGGTTCTGTTATTTTCCCGTGGTGAGAGCACATCACATTTATATATTGTTTTAATCTCTTTTCCGAGATTAGTTCTGGTCCTGCCACTGGGGTTTTCCTACCAGCTCAGATATTCTCCAGCATGACTTCCGGGAAGGAAGGGCTCCCGGGAATAATATCCCCTGAGGCTTCTTTTGAAGGTAATGTGCCTTTTTTTCTGACTGCCTTGAAGACTTCCTCTTTGTCTTTGGTTTACTGCAGATGAGCCTGGGTGTGGTTTTCTCTGTATTTTCCCAGTACGTGTACTCCTTCAGTCTCACTCATGTCTCATCAATTTTTGAAAACTTTTGGCCCTTCCCCTCTTCAAATATTCGTCTGTCCCATTTTCTCATTTTCCCCTTTCTGGCTCTCCAAATACACGACTACCTTTTCATTATGTTGGTTTGTCTGTTAATTTTTCTTTTTTTTTTTTTT
>NW_023220845.1:0-679 GCF_002007445.2 Ailuropoda melanoleuca | reverse complement strand
TCTGTGTCTGTGTGCCAGGCAGGATCTCTCACATTATAAAAACAAAGCTTTTGCCAAACTGTCTTATTCCTGGAAGTAAAGCAAACTAAAAATCCAACAATGGCAATATCTTAATTAAGGAGGAAGTATAGCACAGTTCAGGCTGTTTTCCAAGATGATCTAATATTTTTATCTCAACAATTTTTTAAGGAATCCACCCTTATGGTTTAAGGCCTGGGTTTATATATTTATCAATAGTCTATTATTTGGGATATTTTATATCTTTAAAAATATGATAGACGATTAGAAATATTTTTCCCTTAAGCCAATTAAATTGGAGGAGAAACACAGGCAAAGAGGGCTGGCTATGAGCCAGGCACTGTGGTGGATGCTTCGTGAAGTTTAGCTGATACTGTCTTCACGGCAGCCCTGCGAGGAAGGCATTAGGAACTTAGGGATCAAAATCCTAAGTATATCACCAAGTTACTTAGCGGTAAAATTTGTGTATCCTTCCCTTTGACATAAAGGAAATCATTCTTTTTTACGGGTTAACATCTGCACACAACATAAGTAAGCTTCAAGTGACTCCTCCCTTTCTGATGGTGTGTTTACAAGAAGACCTTCCTCTTTGCAAGTCAGGAAGATAATAGTAGATGGAGCACGGGACAGGGGCTTAAGGGACCTGGCTCCCACTGCCATC
>NW_023220844.1:270-848 GCF_002007445.2 Ailuropoda melanoleuca | reverse complement strand
GTGGATTAGTTCATGAGCTAAAGACTAGGGGCTATGGTCCCCAGCAGGAGAACTTCCCACTGACTCGTTTATTGGACAGACTGCTTCTCCCTTCAAAATAAAACCAAAGGCACTCTCTGCTGCTAGCTTGTAGTTGCTTCACACGGGAATAGGACATGGACCTACCATGTTGTTACGCTGTTGTTAGCTTGTATTTTTTCTGTTTTTGTAATGGCAATCACCTCAAGGATGTCACTCCAGCTTCCTGTTCAGGAGTTTCTCACCTATAACAATGAACTTTCACCAAATGAATGAATGGATGAAAAAATTATATATAGAGGGAAGTTCCATTTATACATATATATAAGGGAAAAAAATAAACACCAACTTTATCCTTCACCAACTATCCTTCTAGTCACTTGTGCAGTATGACTTTGAACTATACCTTTGGTTCCCAAGTGAAAAGCTTCTATATTGAATATTCAGTAAATATTTATTGACAAATTATTTCACTCCACCAATTTTGCCCTTTCCAGGGAAAAAAAGACAACTAGAGTCCTAAGGCTTTTTGGTTTTCTTTCCTTCTCTTTTCTTTTTTT
>NW_023220844.1:0-148 GCF_002007445.2 Ailuropoda melanoleuca | reverse complement strand
GGGCTCAATCCCAGAACGCCGGGATTACGCCCTGAGCTGAAGGCAGACGCTTAACTGCTGTGCCACCCAGGCGCCCCCTCTTTTCTTTTTTTAAGGTTTTATTTATTTGAGAGATAGTGAAAGCAAGAGAGATCACAGAGGGAGAAGG
>NW_023220843.1:0-679 GCF_002007445.2 Ailuropoda melanoleuca | reverse complement strand
GCCGCAGTGGACCTATCAAGAAAAAAGTTCTTATGGCCAATGTCAGAGAAATTACTGTCTGTGTCTTTATGGTTTTTAGGTCTCATATTTAAGTCCTTTTCCATTTTGAATTTATTTTTGTGTATGGTGTAAGCAAATGGTCCAGTTTCATTCTTTTCCATGTAGCTGTCCAGTTTCCCCAACACCATTTCTTGAAGAGACTGCCTTTTTCCCATTGCATAGTCTTACCTCCTTTGTCATAGATTAATTAACTATATAATCCTTAGTTTATTTCTGGGCTCTCTCTTCTGTTCCATTGATCTATATCTATTTTTGTGCCAGGACCAGACTGTTTTGATTACTACAGCTTTGTAGTGTGTCTTGAAATCTGGGATTATGATAGATTCAGTTTTGTTTTTTCTTTTTCAGTTTTGATCTTTTTCAAGATTGCTTTGGCTATTGGTGGTCTTTTGTGGTTCTATACCAATTTTAGAATTATTTGTTCTAGTTATGTGAAAATTGCTGTTGGTATTTTTATAAGGATTGCATTAAATCTTAGATTGCTTTGGGTAGTATGGACATTTTAACAAATAATATTTGTTCTTCCAATACAGGAGCATGAAATATCTTTCCATTTCTTTGTGTTATATTCAATTTCTTTCATTGGTATTTTATAGTTTTCAGAGTACAGGTCCTTTAC
>NW_023220842.1:0-679 GCF_002007445.2 Ailuropoda melanoleuca | reverse complement strand
GCGCGGCTGCCCCACCCCTCCCCGGCGCCCCTGCACCACCGCAGCCTGGAGGCTCCTCGCCCGCCCACTCCCGCCTCCACGGCCCTGCCACACTCCAGGTGCCTTCTCTGAGCTCCTGCAGTCCACGTGATCCTTGTACGCCTGTCACACTTGCGTCTCACCAAAACTACCCAGGAAGCTACTCCAAGAACCACCCTCGGCAGAAGCCGGAGTGGCGGGAAGCCCCGGGAAAACATGCCATGGCTGCCCCAATGGAAGGGCGCGGGCACACAGACTGGAGGTTTCCAGACCCTGGATGCGGGCCTGGAGGGGGAGCAAAGACCCAGGAGAGGTGCTGAGGCCTCACTGGCGTGCCGCCCTGTCCTCAGCGGGGACACTGCCTCACCCTTGGCTCCAGTCCACAGTCCCTGGACACAGAGAACTCTGGCCCCAGAGCCAGGGGAGCTGAACTGGGCAGGATGGGAGCTGGAACTAGCAGGGACCGTCTGCCACCAGCCGAGGAAGAAACACTCCTGGTGGTCTGCCCTCCTGGTGGCTGAGAGGCCAAGGTTTTGAGCCAACGTTTGCGCAGCTGGACTCAGCCAGGCCTGCAGTCAGTGGATGGCCGCGCTCATCGGTCACTTAGCCCAGCGTGAGCAGAGGTCACCGCTCGCCGCTGACACCCCCTCACACACACACA
>NW_023220841.1:0-679 GCF_002007445.2 Ailuropoda melanoleuca | reverse complement strand
TGGAGGTTCCTCAAGATCTTAAAAATAGAGCTAGCCTATGACCCAGCAGTTGCACTACTGGGTATCCCAAAGATACAGATGTAGTGAAAAGAAGGGGCACATGCATCCCAGTGTTCATAGCAACAATGTCCACAATAGCCAAACTGTGGAAGGAGCCGATATGTCCTTCAACAGATGAATGGACAAAGAAGATGTGGTTCCTGTACACAATGGAATAGTGCTCAGCCATCAGAAAGGATGAGTACCCACCATTTGCACCGACATGGATGGAACTGGAGGGGATTATGCTGAGTGAAGTAAGTCAAGCAGAGAAGGACAATTATCATATGGTTTCACTCATATGTGGAACATAAGGAATAGGTCAGGGGACCATAGGGAAAGGGAAGGAAACCTGAATGGGAAGAAATCAGAGAGGGAGACAAACCATGAGAGACTCTTGACTCTGGGAAACAAATAGACGGTTGCAGAAGGTAGGGGGATGCGGGTATGGGGTAACTGGGCGATGGGCACTAAGGAGTGCCTGTGATCTGGTGAGCACTGGGTGTTCTATGCAACTAGTGAATCATTCAACACTTTATCAAAAAGTAATATTGTACTATATGTTGGCTAATTGAACTTAATAAAAAAATTTGGATGAAAAATAAAGTGTTAATACAGTCTCTCTTTCATTGGTCTCTAA
>NW_023220840.1:0-679 GCF_002007445.2 Ailuropoda melanoleuca | reverse complement strand
TTTACATATATGATTTTAAGTGAGTGAGTAATTCTAAAGCTTGATGATAGTTAAGATTCCTCTACTTGAGATACGCACATCGGAAATTGGGAAAAAGATGGCGGAGGAGTAGGGGACCCCTTTTTCAGCTAGTTCCCTGAGTTGAGCTGGATATCTACCAGACCATCCTGAACACACACGAAATCAGCCTGAGACGCAGGAAGATACATCTGGATCTCTACAAATGGACATCTCCGGTGCTGAGTATTGAGGTACGAAGAGGGGAGCCATGAATCCGTGCACAGATGCCAGAAGATAAACGGAAGTGGGAGGAAGCCAACGCACTGGGGCAGTGGGAAGCAGTAGCCACTTGCACTGGGGAGCGGGCCGGACTCGCAGACCGGCACCCGCCAGAGAGCCGACTGTGAGCATGAGCCTGGGAACGCCCGCAACCAGACTGGAAACCGGAGCTCTGGAGCACTCACTGGAACCAGACGAAAACTGGGAGCTCGGGAGTTTGCGCATGTCCTAACTGAAAACTGGAGAGCTAGAGCGCACACTCGAACTAGACTGAAACGGGATGCTTAGGAGCGATGCGCGACCAGACTGAAAACTGGAGCTCCAAAGTACACACTCAAACTTGACTGAAACTGGAAGCTTGGGAGCCTGTGTGCAACCAGATGGAAAACTGGCACTCTGA
>NW_023220839.1:0-679 GCF_002007445.2 Ailuropoda melanoleuca | reverse complement strand
AAAGGAGGAAGGGAAATATTTATGGTGCAAGCAACCAATACAGTCTGCCATATTGACCCTTGTGACAGTTTAGAGATACTTTAAGATGGGAATTTATCATAACATTCCCTTGCAAGAGATGATGGGAGACAGTGATTGTTACTTGACGTAATTGTCTAAGGGGGATTTCATGTAGGATTATAAACTGAATTATTTCTTGGTTAGGATATGCCTTTATAAATTTAAAATAATTGCTAGACTTAGAGAGTTGATGTGCATTTCAGATGAGTACATTTTCATCTGTCTTAAATAAATTTTGTAAAATTTGAAATTTGAAAATGCTTTGCCTTGCAATAAATCTCTGTCATACGGATTATATTAACTGGTAGAGAGGAGAGTGAATTAGAAATAAAGTTAACTGGGTATCACTCACGGAGAATTCAGTAGTTTAACAGGGGCAAGAGTTTGAACTATACTTTTGTCATCTATAAGGCTGGGACATTATATTATACTGATCTCCTTGTTCATCTGTGTACGTTTACCTTTTAATTCGATACCTGCATGTAATCACACCTACCATCCTCCCATTCTCCCACCCTCACCCTTAATCTCTGAAAACCACTAATTTATACTCTAATATTTTGTTATAAAAATATTATATAAATGGAACCATAGTATGTAATGTTTTAAGATTTTTTTT
>NW_023220838.1:0-679 GCF_002007445.2 Ailuropoda melanoleuca | reverse complement strand
TTTATTCCAAATCTTGACAATTTATTCAGGCAACTTTAGTACATTTGCTACATATGTGGTCATTTTTCGATTGATCTAGGGTGCCAACCAGTCACAGAGCTCACACCTGACTGATCACCAAGCCACAGCACACCCCATTCACTGTTAGCTTCTGCGAAAAGATAGTGCTAAAGCCTGTGCTTCAGGGAACCTCCCTCATTGCAGAATATAAGATTTTGAAGCAAAAGGTCCAATGGCCAACTCTGTAGAGAGTGTGCAATTGCTTGAAACCAGATGTGTCTTGGTTTAAATCCCAGAACCGTCACTGAACTGCCCTGTCACCTCTTGTAATTTCTGTTATTTCTTAGGTACAAATGGATAAGACCCACCTGGAAAGACTCCTTTTGAAAACATGCTACCCACTAATATATGTTAAGTGATAATTTTTATAATGTATGTATGTCCATATACCCACCCGAATATAGAGTATATACATCTACAGACATATATGCGTAGGAAAACTGTCTCTGAATAGTGAAATGATAGCTCATTATTTAGTATTTTTCTTAAACTTTTCTATCATATTTTTAAAACATATTACTTTTTCAGTAGAGAAATAAAAATACTTCCATTTCACAAGCAGACATATTCAAGAGCCCCTGGATTGCTATCTTCACATGCTCAAGAGTCAGAGATGAGC
>NW_023220837.1:0-1967 GCF_002007445.2 Ailuropoda melanoleuca | reverse complement strand
GAAGGGGGTGGGGGGAGGGAGAGAAGGTTGGAGGCAGCGAGGGCGCAGGAGCCCCGTCACGTGGCAGCAGGCGCAGATCTGTCCTCGAGCTGAGCCGGGACACAGCTAGGCACGGATCCAGGTTCCTCAGCTCTGCTCTCTGCTGCTGACTGGTGCGTCAGAACACGGACTGGACATCGAAATCAATGACCAGGAGGGGGACCGGCCTTCCTGTCACCAGGCACACATCCCAGTGGCCTGAGATGACTCCCTGTGGGGTCACTTAGCTCCAGAACAGACAGCCCTTCCTGCTTGGAGGGAACCCATTGCCCCAGTCTCAAAAGTCACAGCCATTGGAGTGCATCTGGGGTCTTTCTAGCTCTGCCCTTGCACTGCGTGGTGCGTCACAACACCTGTCTAAACCTCACTTCTTCTCTTTGCTCATCTGTAAAATGCGGATGATACTAATAACCTCAGGGTAATTTGGACGAACAGAGGCAGAATGGACATGAAATAGTGTGAGTCAGGATACAGAATTGTGGGCTCTGGAATATGACTGCCTGGGTTCAAGTTCCAGCTCTGTCCTCACCTGCTGAGCAATGGAGGACAGGTAACAATCTCTCCGAGCCTCAGCTTTCCCCTCTGTAAATGGGGACGATAATGGGCGCTTCCTCATAGGATTGCTGGGAGGAATTAATACAGGTATAGTGATGAGCAAAGTGCTGGGGATTTAGTAGGAGCTCAGAAAAGTTCTTGGCTGGTGGCCTTTGTAGCTTTGCCTCCCCCGAAGCACATTGTAGGCTCTCAAAGCTTCATGTATCCATGACACTTGGTCTGCAAGGAAAATAGGTACAGCAGTCTTCCATATTTGCTGCGTGCCCTCTGCGAGCACTTTCCACGTGTTAGCTCAATCCGCCTTCGCCCTCTCCTAGAGGCTGATACTATCTCCATTTTGCAGAGGCCGTACCTGAGCCTCAGTGAGGCTAAGTGACTTGCCCAGGGTCTCAGAGGGCTGGGATTTCAGCCCAGGGCTCCTCTGTTCCAGAGTCCGAGAGCCGAGACATCCCAACACTGCAAAGAAGCTCATCTTAGTCCCACTTTTACTTCCCTGGCTGGATTTAACAACCTAGATGAGGTGTGCCCTGCTCACGGACAGATGAGCCCTTGGCTATGGACCCACCTCTAGGATCTTCTGTGCAACTCCCAGATGTAATTTGCCTTGCCGTTTCTCCTCGTTGGGAGTTGTTGGCATGGGAACACGGAAGGGTGGGCACAACAGGCTCTGGGTTGGGGAGCAGAGATGATGCTGGCACCCACATAGCCCAGAGGGGAGAAGGTATCCTCGAGCAACCGAAGCTTGGAGCGCAGAAAATGAGGGAAGACGTTTGATCAGAAGAATGCTGATTTGGGAAGCAGGACCCAAACTCCCCTAAACTCCCAAGTCAACTTGCTGGCAGATCTTGGATAAGTGGCTCCAGCCCAACCCCAGCTTAACCTCAGCTGTTGTGCAAGATGAGTCTTAAATTTAAAATTTTGCTGGTTATATTGACTGTTTCCCCCATCAGTCATCCAAATAAGGCTAGGAACCACATGCATTCCTTTTTCTTTCTTTCTTTTTTTAATTATGTTATGTTAGTCACCATACAGCACTTCATTAGTTTTTGATGTCGTGTTCCATGATTCATTATTTGCGTATAATGCCCAGTGCTCATTGCAATACGTGCCCTCCGTAATACCCATCACTGGGCTAGCCCATCCCCCCACCCCCCCCACCCCCACATTCCTTTTTCTTACTCTGGTTTGAGCATCCAGGTGTGGAGCCAGTTCACAAATATGGTACCTTCACAAATACTTATTGCATGACTGAATTGTACTGGGGGGAACCCTGAGTTCCAAACTTGTCATCTCAGCAGTTCTACATGGATGATAAAGGTGGTCCAAAAAAAAAAAAAAAAAGAAGTTACATTTGTTATGTGCTTTCTGGTTAT
>NW_023220836.1:9003-9632 GCF_002007445.2 Ailuropoda melanoleuca | reverse complement strand
GATGTTCTGGGGTGGAGGAAGGTGAGGATGATGCCAGTCTATGTCCTGGTTTCTTTCTGTCACGTGAGAAGTGGGAGGCTGGTTGAAATGTGTTTTCTATGGCTCTTACCCTGCGACCAGGATAAAGGCACAGGGAGCGGGAGCTGGCGTGCAAGGCAGGGAGTCAGAGGGCGTGGCATCATTTAATTAATTGGGATTTGAGTTTTCTCTCTCTTTAAAGCAAGTGCTGGGTTATGTATGTCGTGGCTGCATATGGAGTTGAGAAAAGCAGTGATCACTCTCTCTGTCAATCCATAGTATAGAAAAGCCACCTTTTCCCACCTCCAAGCTGCTTATACATATGTTTTCTCTGCCTGGGCCGCCCTTTCTGCCCATTCTTCATCTGCTGGGATTCTATTCCTCCTGTCCCCCCATTGCCACCTCTTCTGTGGGTCCTCTAAAACCCGCCCCCCGCTAGACAGAATTCATTCTTTGCACTCTGACCTGGCTTCTTCCTCATTTATATCATAATAACAAATTACAGATCCCTTTGCCCCCCCCTTTGGTATGTCTTAGTTCCCCTAGTCAAGTGTATCCTGGAAGGCAAGAACACATTTATTTTTGAATCCCTGCTAGTGTTTACAACAGAC
>NW_023220836.1:0-1013 GCF_002007445.2 Ailuropoda melanoleuca | reverse complement strand
CTATTGTATAATACCAGTTATTGCCTCAGTTTACAGATGAGGAAACTGAGCCTCAGAGAGGCTATTTGCTCGTCCACAGTAATGGATAGTGGAGTTTTTAAAAAATAGTTTGATCGAGATGTAATTTATATACTATAAAATTCACCTGTCTCAGGTGTACAATTCAGTGATTTTTTTCATGAATGTATAGAGGTCTGCATACATCACCACAATCCAGTTTGGGAAAATATCTGTCACCCCAAAGAGATATCTGGAGGAGCTCTAGTTCAGTGGGGAAGTCAGATATTTAAGCGAATTATTACATGGTGTGCTAAGCTCGGGGATAGTTACTTATGTGGACCATCAGAGCACAGAATATGGGGGGAGGGAAATCCTAGTCCCTAGAAACACTGCTTTGCCTCTTTAGCCCATCTAATCAGATGAGATAAATAGCCATTGGGACCACAGACATTCACTGACATGGCCCCAGCCCTCATCAGGCTGCTGTGTTGACCGAGGTTCCTGTGACGAGGGAAGGCAGAGCTGTGTGGATAGGCACTCGCTGCAAGGTTCAGTATCCTAAAGCCTGTTGCGAACTGTCTGGTTTGCCGTGAGCCTGAAATCCGACCTTGGAGGGCTTCAGCAGAAATGAGACCAGGGGTCAGAGAGAGCAAAGCCCCCCGAGAGAGGGTGTGAGTGGGTCCTGGACTAGAGTCCTTGCCCTGCCCGCTGAAGACCTTCAGCCCAGCACCCACGGTGTAACATAGGACAAGCATTCCAGTTTCTGGTGCCTCTGTGTCTCATCTTTGTAATGGTACAGAGACTCCCCGCCCTCTCTCTCTGTTCTCCGTGGAAGATGCAGTTGGCTGCGATCGCTCTCATTCTGTCCCTGTGAACCTTGCAAACACTTGGATGGTGGAGTTTGACCCACGATGACATGTCTGAGGGGGAATCCTCATTATGCCGAGGGTGGATGCTGGGTCATCGAGCATAGCTGTCTCTCTTCTGGACCTTTCCTTGCGGTTTTATAGGTG
>NW_023220835.1:0-679 GCF_002007445.2 Ailuropoda melanoleuca | reverse complement strand
TTTCTTTCTTTCTTTCTTTCTTTTCTCTCTTTCTTTCTCTTCTCTTTTCTTTCTTTCTTTCTCTCTCTCTCTTTCTTTCTCTCTCTCTTTTCTTTCTTTCTTTCTTTCTTTCTTTCTTTCTTTCTTTCTTTCTTTCCTACTTATAGGACATAAAGTTATTTCTGTTAAATGCACATATTATGTTATACCCTTAAAAATATCTCTCCTATGCCACATAAATGGCAAAAAGGAAAAGGTGTCACCCAATCATTTTTAACTCATGACCCCTCAGGATAAACAAATATGTCCTCCTATAAGTAACTTTCACTATGAACATAAATTAAATATTAGGATAAAAGATAAATAATAAAAATGAAACAGAGTAGTATTTTTTTAAAATTATACCTGTTCCTCCAAGATGTCCTCTCATTGAGGAATTTTCCTGACTTCTCCTTGAAATTTACAGGAGGCATTAGTACTTACAAATAAGAATTACTTTTGAATAAAAGGAGTTAAAAGTGCTTTTTACTTTTTTCTAAACCAAGTTTTCTAAAGTTTTCTTAGGAAGCCAGAAGTATGAATATTTGCACATTCCATTATCTTATAAATATTTATTATCTTCTCTGTATAAAGGTGAACATTAAGATACACGAGGCATAATTTTTGTCCTCAAGTTGTTAGTTAGCATGCTGTAGAGATA
>NW_023220834.1:0-679 GCF_002007445.2 Ailuropoda melanoleuca | reverse complement strand
TTTTTTTTTTTTTTTTTTTTTTTTGGCACTTGCTGCATCATTACATAAGTTTTGGGACCTGTAGCCATGAGGGATTTGGAAATCAGTCCCCAGAACGGCAGTTCTCAACAGCACCTCAGTCTGTCATGGTCACTTGTAAGGTATTAACCACCAAACAATGATACTAATGTTTTCCGAGCTCTTGTGGCATTATTATGGTTTCAGGAGAAAAGAGGGCAGTTGGGTGGACTGGAAATTTCAATGCAAACAGACTATTAGCTCATCACCTGTGGGACTGATGACAAATCAAGGGTTTTACCCTTTTCAGACACATTAATGCAGTTGTAGGCTTATAAGAGCCCTTTAGAGGAAAGAGGTTGGGGGACGAGTTGCTGGGAGACACTGTTCTATTGTTTAGATTATTTTTGATGAAAATCTGTATTTTGAAGTGGCATTAGTTATGAATTTCCCTGCCAAGAGTTAACATCCTAAAGCATTATCAAAGCAAATCTTATAATTTTACTATGAAGTCACCTAATTTCCAGTCACCTTGGGTGAGAAAAAGGTGGACCAGCTCACTTCCTGCACTGAAAAAGGGCATCATGCCCATCTCCAAGAAGTGCTGAATTGTAGACATTGTGGCCTTTACCTTAGTGGAGAAAAAAGATTGGATGCAGGCTTCTTGACACATTACTTCTGA
>NW_023220833.1:0-679 GCF_002007445.2 Ailuropoda melanoleuca | reverse complement strand
AAAGATGTTGGAGCTTGAGAAACAGTTCTTTGGGAATAATGATCATTCTGGTGGCTCAAGGGTCAAATTTATTTTTATGAAGACGTTCTTTCTCTTTGTTGTTTTTGTTTTTTAATTTTTAGAGACTTAATTTTTTTAGAGCAGTCTTAGGTTTATAACAAAATTGAGAGAAGATAGAGAGATTTCCTGTATATCCCCTGACCCCACACATGTATTGCCTTTCACCTTATCAATGTCACTCACCAGAAATGGGCTTTTTATTTTTTAAACCAAGGATGAGCCCCACTGACATCGTAATCACTCAAAGTCCAGGGTTTACTCTTGGTGTTGTACATTTTATGAGTTTGGACACATGTATAATGGCATATATTTACCATTGTGATATCATACAGAGTATTTTCACTGCCCTAAAATTCCCTTTGCTCTGGCTATTCATCTCTTCCTCCCTTCCCCACCACTTCCACATACCTTACTACCAATGATTGTTTTTAAAGATTTATTTACTTATTTTGGAGAGAAAGACAAAGAGAGAGAGAGTAGGAGGGACAGAGGGAGAGAGATCTCAAGCAAACTGCAATGAGTGTGGAGCCTGATGCGGGGCTTGATCTCATGACCCTGAGATCAGGACCTGAGCCAAAAACAAGAGTCAGATAGTTAACCGACTGTGCCACCCAGGTGC
>NW_023220832.1:0-679 GCF_002007445.2 Ailuropoda melanoleuca | reverse complement strand
TAAATCACACCATCCTCCATCCCTTTACTTCATTGTTCATTTCAAACATCAATGGACAACAGTATCAGAATTGTTAACTCATATTTCTGTGGTACGCATTTGTGGATATACACTGATCGTCTCAAGTATAGAGCGGATGTACAGTTTCTTTTGTCTTTAATGTTACATACTTCACTCATTTCCAAAGTTATTTGGGTCATCATATTTTCTCCCCACTTCAGTGAGGTGGTTTTATGCATTTATAATACGTTTAGATTACTTGTTACCATCTATGTTCTATCTGGGATCTTCTGTACTACTGAATTTTTTTTTAGTGTGTTTACTTCAAGGATCATATTTTGTGCAGTAATGTTCTATGGGTTTTGAAAAATGCCTAGTGTCTTCCATTTGGCAATTATAGTATCATACTGAATGGTTTCACAATGCTAAAAAAATCCCCTATGTTTCAATCCCTGTGCTGAGTCGACCCTCCTCTCTTTCCCCTGGAACCCTGGTCACTGGCAACCACCATTTTGTTTCTAATCTCTATAGTTTTGTCTTTTTCAGAATGTCATGCAATTACAATCACATTATGTAATTTTAACAGATTAGCTTCTTTCACTTAGCAATGTGCAGTTAATATTTATCTGTGCGCCTTTGTGTCTTGATAGTTCATTTCTTTTTATCACTGAAAAATATT
>NW_023220831.1:866-978 GCF_002007445.2 Ailuropoda melanoleuca | reverse complement strand
ATGCAATACGTGCCCTCCTTACCACCCATCACCAGTCTATCCCATTCCCCCACCCCTCTCCCCTCTGAAGTTCTCAGTTTGTTTCTCATAGTCCATAGTCTCTCATGTTTCC
>NW_023220831.1:419-590 GCF_002007445.2 Ailuropoda melanoleuca | reverse complement strand
CTTCCACAATTTAGCTATTGTGGACAATGCTGCTATGAAAATTGGGGTGCATATGGCCCTTCTCTTCACTATATGGCTATCTTTGGGGTAAATACCCAGTAGTGCAATGGCTGGGTCATAGGGTAGTTCAATTTTTAACTTTTTAAGGGACCACCACACTGTTTTCCAGAG
>NW_023220831.1:0-211 GCF_002007445.2 Ailuropoda melanoleuca | reverse complement strand
TTGCATTCCTACCAACAATGTAGGAGGGATCCCCTTTCTCCACATCCTCTCCAGCAATTGTTGTTTCTTGCCTTGTCAATTTTTGCCATTCTAACTGGCGTAAGATGGTATCTTAGTGTGGTTTTAATTTGAATTTCTCAGATGGCTAATGATTTTGAACATTTTTTCATTTGTCTGTTAGCCATTTGTATGTCATCATTGGAAAAGTGTC
>NW_023220830.1:0-679 GCF_002007445.2 Ailuropoda melanoleuca | reverse complement strand
TGGGTTTTTTTTTTTTTTTTTTTTTGCCTTTTCCGGCTTCTAGAGGCTGCCACTCTTTGGCTTGTGACCCCTTTCATTCTCAAAGCCAGCAAGAGCCGAGTAACTCTTTTTCACGTTGTATCACTCTGGCACTGACCCCTCTCCCTCTCTCTTCCGTGTTTAAGAACTCTTGTGATTAGGGCGCTTGGCTGGCTCAGTCAGTGGAGCCTACAGCTCTTGATCTCAGGGTTATGAGTTCGAGCCTGACACTAGGTGTCGAGTATACTTAAAAACAAAACAAAACAAAACAAAACAAAACCTCTTGTGATTACTTTAGGTCCACGTAGGTAATCCAGGATAATCTCCCTATTTTTAAAGTCAGCTGATTAGCAACCTTAATTTCACCTGTTTTGCTTCTCTTTTGCATTGAGGGTTAGGATGAGGACATCTCTTGGAAACCACTCTTCTGCCTTCCATACTCCTTTTGTATGGATTAAATGAGACAATACATATATAAATCTGGCCCACAGCAAATACTCAATACATGCTAGCTAACATTATTACTGTTGCTTTATAAAGGTGAGGTTTCAGAGCCCGAGCCAGCCAGGCGCCCTAATCACAGAGTTCATTTTTTTTTTAAATTTTATTTTATTATATTATGTTAATCACCATACAGTACATCTCCAGATTCCGATGTAAA
>NW_023220829.1:0-679 GCF_002007445.2 Ailuropoda melanoleuca | reverse complement strand
CTGGAAGCCTGCCTCTTCCTCTCCCACTCCCCCTGCTTGTGTTCCCTCTCTCGCTGGCTGTCTCTCTCTCTTGTCAAATAAATAAATAAAAATCTCTAAAAAATAAAATAAAATACTCTTAAGAGAAAAAAAGATGGCAGATTAAACATACCCGTTATTTTTACTACCACCTGAAACTGCAATAAAACAATAGAAGGGGTATTTTTTAGAGGAATAAACTCACAAGGACAGAGAAGAAACAAAGATGACGATAGTAAAATTCTAGAAACTGAAAAGCAGAAGGACTAGTGGGATAGGATTCAGGGGACCATAGAAATTGAATTATAATCCAGAAAAGGGAAAAGCCAAGAAACAACCCAAATGATGCAACAAAATCCCCCAAAGACTCAGGAATGGTAGAATCAGAAACTTCTGGAATTAGAGGTGGGGTGGGAGCTAAAATAAGGAGAGTTAGTTGAAAAAATGAATTTAAGAAGTAGTCAGATCTTTAGATTCTTTCCTCCACTCAGCATTCTAGGGACTGACCCTTCCTAACCTTGGCGGGGAGTGGGGGAAGGGTTATTCTTTGAGAAGGAAGAAGCATGGATTTTTGTGTTGAGGACCAAAATTGTATTAAAAATAACTGGCCTGGGGGGTGCCTGGGTGGCACAGCGGTTGGGCGTCTGCCTTCGGCTCAGGG
>NW_023220828.1:0-679 GCF_002007445.2 Ailuropoda melanoleuca | reverse complement strand
CGTGGGGGGCTCTTGAGAGCTCGGCCTCCCGCTGACGGAGCTCAGGGCGCCGCGCCCCCTGGGCCCCGCTCTTCCGCTCCGGCTCCCTCCCTACGGCAGCTCCACGTCCCTTCTCGGCTCCCCTTCTCGGGAGCCCCAGAAAGAGGCTACAGGTGAGTTCTCTAGAACTGAGGCGGGCTCGCAGAGAAAGACGCCTGTGTCTGTTTTACTGTTCACTTTGCTGTTGGAACTTCTGCGTGCATAACTTAATTAAAAGTTAATTTTAATTGACACAGTATCAGAAGGAAAATAGAAATCCACCCCCAAAGCAGGACAAGGGTCCAGGCTGGGGTGCTGGCTGCCTGAGAGAGGGCCACAGAAGGTGTCACCAGCTTGGACCAGCTCCTGGCCTGACTCACTCTCACACTCAGGGCCAGTGCTGAGCGGGGGCGGGGGAACTCATCAAAAATTTAAAATATCACGTTCATGTATTTTCACCATATCTTTTTGATATCTTGCCCCCAAATGTAAATTGTCTCCATGAAAAAGTCATTGCTCAGCACCCACCTCCATCGCTACTTGCTCTGCAACTGTCGACCTTCCTGAAACACTTCTCTTGGCCAACAAGTCACCTCTCACCCTTCCGAGGCACTCGGCGGTGGTCAGGGCCTCCCCTGGCCTGGCCGTCTGTCCCGGGGGG
>NW_023220827.1:0-679 GCF_002007445.2 Ailuropoda melanoleuca | reverse complement strand
CTGTGACAGTCACAGGTCCCGGTCCTGGCCGAGTGGACGGCAGACATGTGAGACCTGCACTGTAAGAGAGGGGACAGGGCCAGGCAGTGTGGATGGCGAGTGAGGGCTCCTTGTCCTGACGCCTTGGACTCCATGAGGGCTCCTGAGAATGTCATGGGACACCCTGTGTTTTGAGTCTCCCTGGCTTGGCGCCTTGGCCCCGGGGGTGGTGGGGACTGAGAATGGCTGGTCTGCCCTTAGCTCCCGTGGGGGTTCCTAGATGGGGCTCTGTCCACGGAGTTTTCGTGTCCTGCAGTCGGATCCTCCTGCTGCTGGGTCGGGGGACTGTGCTGCTAGGTGCCCTGCAGACCCCGCAGTCACGTCCTTCTGACCCAGCCTCACCTCATTGGGCGAGGGTAGCTGTTCCCTCTTCTCGTTCCTCTCGTCACCCTTTTTCTGGTTATGGAGAAGTCAGAGGATGAGGGAGCACCACACTATGGAAGGGGCTTCTAGAATAAAAGCAGCAAATAGCTACAGCAACCCATTCAGTCAGCACTTCTGTCCCATCGTGTATGACCCGTGGTGGGGGGAACTGCGCACAGAGGTTAAGAGGCCTGTCCAGGGTCATCAGGGAGCTGGTTGGGGCCCCAGGGAAGTCATAGAGGGTGGAGCCTGGAACAGGAAGGAGAGGAGGCTTGGG
>NW_023220826.1:0-679 GCF_002007445.2 Ailuropoda melanoleuca | reverse complement strand
TGTGTGTTCACATGACGTCAGGTGCTGTTCTAAGCACATTACAGATAATAGTTCAGTTACACTGTCACAGTCACGCTAGATGACGGATGCTATTATTACTGCCATTTTACAGAGGAGGAGACTGAGGCATGCAAGGAATGATCAGTAACTTGCCCAAGGCCATGGAGATGGTAAATGGCAGAGCCTGGATTGGACGCCACCATGTGGGTCACCATGGCTGTCCTTGTAGCGCCCACGGTCTGGTGCGTTTGTGTGGATGACAGACAAGGCCATTTCAAGGATGTGAAAGAGGGGCCGTTAGTCTCACCCTGAGAGCTAAGAAAAGGCTTTCTGGAAGAGATATGCGAGCTGAGATTTGAGATAGAGGAGAGAGGGTGGAAAGGAGATCCAAGGAGAGGGAACAGCATGTAGGAGGGAGTGAGGCTCAGAGAAGAATGGTACCTTGCTCAAGGTCCTGCAGAGCCGGGAGCACAGGCAGGCCTAGAACCCAGGTCCCAGACCCCTGGCCCATCAGGATGCTCAGTGGCAGC
Source organism: Ailuropoda melanoleuca (assembly GCF_002007445.2). Taxonomy (NCBI): domain Eukaryota; kingdom Metazoa; phylum Chordata; class Mammalia; order Carnivora; family Ursidae; genus Ailuropoda; species Ailuropoda melanoleuca. The sequence continues at coordinate 149 of NW_023220826.1, read as the reverse complement.
AAGTCCAGCCGCAGAGAGTTGTGGCACTGCTGTCACGCCCCGTGGGCCTCGGAAGAACAGAATGTGCACACTTCGCTGGGAGTGTCATGAGATTTGCACAGACTCAGTATGGAAGCAGACAAGGCGGTGGAGGGCGATTATTAGGCATT
>NW_023220825.1:0-1958 GCF_002007445.2 Ailuropoda melanoleuca | reverse complement strand
GGGGGGGTGGGGAAGGGTTGTGAGTGCACAGGTGAGGTGAGTAGGGCCAGGGAGTGAGATGGGGAAGAGCAATGCGGCTCTCGACCTCTTCCCATAAGAGGGCGGATGAGTGTACTGTGCTCCCTGGCTCAGGTCCTAAAACAAGTCCCAACAGCTGAGATGCAAACTGTCTCCTGGGAATCTGCTTACCCGGCTGGCCCTTGGCTGCCTACCCTTCTCTCAACTCCTCCCCAAAGGCCCAACTCAAAGACCGGCCTGCCAGGATATCTCAGCAGAGGCCTTGATGGGTGGGCCAAACCCCAGCCAGCAAGAGTTCATACTCCAAGCCACCAGGGGTGAGCAAGACAATAGCTATTCTTAGGCAGAATAAGGGAGTCTGCACCCCTGCAACCTTGGGTAACTATGATTTCGAACTGCATCACCCAACACCTACCTCCCCAAGCTAAGTCACACTGCCAGGGGACCTTTCTCCCTTTCAGAGTCACTTATCAATGGAACCACACAATGTCAAAAAGTGAAAGGGAATGTTAGAGCTTTCCAGTCCAACTGCTGAATTTTACAGATAAGGGAAAAGAGCCCCAGAAAGGCAGACTGTCTGGGCCAAAGGCACACAGCAAGCTGGGAAGAGCAGGGACCAGTGCTGCTGACTCCCAGTCCACAGTGACAGCAGCCTGGTCCTCATATACAGTGGTTTCTGCCTATTGTGGAAGAGCCTTCTTCCCCGCAACCCAGGCCATCTGCCTCTCCAGGTTCCCACTCTGTTCCAAAGACCTAAGCTGAAGAAAGCTGCTGGAGGGCCTGAACCACCTCACGCACAGACCAGACTTTGAAAACAAAGTTGAACTATATGTGAATATCTCCCCCGACAGGAATACACGTTTCTCTGAAGTAGGAAACCCACTAAACCTAGGCTGTTCCTAGAAAGACAGGGAACCAACATGAGTAGTGAATTTTGTATCTCCCTTCTTGCAAGACAGGGTCTGCAACAAGGCAACTAGGCTGGGTTCATTTTCCCCATTAAGTACAGACCATAGATTGGTTAGACATGGACTCCCTCTCTACTGTCTCCCAGTACCATCCCTATCCCAGGCATCCGCCTCCAGCCACTACCTCTGGCAGACAACTGTGCTTAGGCAGGAGGCAGGAGGACCTGAGGGGAGGGAATAAGAGGGATTTGCCTTTACAGCCAGGAACCCATCAGTCGAAGATCCCTGGTTCCTCAGAAAGGCGAGCGTCTAAGTAGCAGCTGGCAGCATGGGTGGATAGGGCTGAGAATCTGGAAAACCAGGCCTGCGGGAGGTGAGGGACCTCCGTGCCCTTGGGGCAGTGCCAGGGCTGGAGACTTAGGACCTTGAGCCCAGAATAAGGAGAAGGGGGCTGGGGTTCGGGGAGCCGCTTTTCGAGTCGGCCTAGGCCAGGGGAGTGTCGGGCACAGATACATTCTCTGCATTCTTCTGGCACCGCAGCCAGGACCCAGAGAGCCTTTTCTGCAGGCGCTGCCCTGGCCCCACACCCTGCCCAGCCCTTCTCCCTCCCTCAGCCTCTCTTCAGTGTTCAGCCTGCCGGCCCCCGCCTCTTTCCTTCCCGCAGCCCCTCAAAGCTACCGAAGGATTGTTCCTAGAGACCTGATCTCTCCGCCTCTCCCCATCTTCCCCACGCCCTACCGCCCCAGGCCACGGGGACTGCAAGGAGGGCGAAGAGGAGCCCAGGGCTGGTCTCCGCGCCTGCGCTTTGGGGAGAGCCTCCCCCTCCCCCCCTGCGCAACAACCCGGCACCGCTAAGCGGCACCCGGACGGTGGGATGCGGGTGGGATGCGGGTGGGGTGGGGTGCGCAGCTGGGGCAAGGTCAGTGCTTTGAAAGAGGGAGGGAGACCGGCCCCCGGAACATCCCCCTGTCCCGAAAGTTTCCCTTCCGGGGCCATGGAGTGTGCGCGAGGAGGGCGCGGGGGGCGGGAGGG
>NW_023220824.1:0-679 GCF_002007445.2 Ailuropoda melanoleuca | reverse complement strand
TTTTATTTCGCACCATCAAGATTGTGATTTTCCTCCTGAGGTTGCCCATGGACGTTATGAAGAAATCATAGGGTTCCGTGTATTCATACAAAATGAAGTGATATATAAATGTGACGAAGGATACGCTCTGGTCGGAGTGGCCAAACTGTCTTGCAGTTCCTCACACTGGACCCCTGCAGCTCCTCAGTGTAAAGGTAACTCCAGCTCCCTGGGCAGCCGGGTGGCTGGAGGTGTCACAACAGCATGGAAGTATGTGATTCGATTTGATTTATTTGAAATCATGATTCTGTTCAGGATGCAAACAGTACAAAAGGGATACATAAACGTCAACCTCCCTTCCTCTTTCTCCCAGTCATAAAATTCAGCCCCTATACCCACTTTCCTGTATAGTTCCAGAAAAATTCTGCAGGTGGCCCATTTCATCTATGGCCTGTAGCAATATTTTCATGCACGTTTGCTCTAGCATGAATGTGAGCGCTCATGGGCTAATTCCAAACATCACTAAGTGGCAAATACTTCCGTCACAGCCTCGTGCAAGGCACCACCTACCCATGCTGCAGGCTGTGTGTGGGGACAGCCCAAGTCACGTTTAGGTCTGACTTTTACAGGCAAACAGGTTAATAGCACTTTGCCATCAGCATGTCTGGGGATTATTTGCCACCACGGTCTCCATTATACA
>NW_023220823.1:0-679 GCF_002007445.2 Ailuropoda melanoleuca | reverse complement strand
CGAAGAGTATTTTCTGCAAGTGTGGATTCTGTGTGAGTCCCAAGAGAATAAATCCAGTCACATTGTTGGGAGGTGTGAGGCGATCCATTCAGGAAGTAACACTTTTCTGGGGCCTGAATTCCCCTAAAAGGGATAAAGAAAGATACCTATTATCCATGAAAGGATTGTAGTCTGAATTTCATTGTACAAAAACAGTGACTAACTGTGGAGCATGTCCTGGCCACTCCTTGCTTCAACATTTGTTTCAGTTCTTTCTTACTTCCTCCACAGTGCTTTCCATCTCCTCAGATACCTCATACCTGCCACCTATGAACACCCATAGCACAACCTGTGATATGTAAATTTACTGAGAAAACACTGGGCTATAAACATGAGATTTGGATTTTCCTGGTTCCAACTCTACATGACTTTGCTAAGTAGTCTCAGTGTCCCATGATTCTGAGCCATCCTGTGTCTGTGAGCTTCCAGATTGTAAACTCTCACATGTATTTTGTAAAGGGAATTTATATTCGAACCCTCAGCTCTCATTGTGGAAAGAAAGACATGGTCAATAAGTGTCCGTCATAAGCAGGTGGTTTAAAACAGGAAATATGGGGGATTGGGATAGGCTGGTGATGGGTATTAAGGAGGGCACATATTGCATAGTGCACTGGGTGTTATACGCAAATAATGAATCATG
>NW_023220822.1:0-679 GCF_002007445.2 Ailuropoda melanoleuca | reverse complement strand
TCCATCGGGTGGAGCATTTGGGCACAGCTGCCTTTGTGATGTGGTCAGATATGAAAGGGTCAGCATCTAGATAGTCAGTTTGCTGCAAAAATCCTCCATTTTTAAAGGGATTTAATGAGTCTTGGGCCTTTGCAGATGTCCTCTGGTTCTGCTGGGTATCAGTTCTAGGTGTCGCCAGCTGTTGCCGGTTTTGGCAATATCTTGGCAATATCTGGTCTTAGCTACAATGCCCTTGGTTGCTGGCATCACTGCCTGAAATAAGTTATTGCTCAACATGAGTGACTCCATCTTGCTCTCCACAAACTTTAAAGGAATTCGTATTTCCACCTGGTATTCTCATGACTACCCTTTGGTGACCACCCTTCAATGTCCCCTGCCTTTTTGAAAGCACATAGAGACCACTGGACTTTGGAGTCTGGGGAAGGAGGCTGTCCTGAGGGGTAGGGAATAAAAGTGCTGATGGTGATACTAGTGGGATTTCCATGTCTCTGTTACAAGACCCAGGTGTATTTTTAGGAAGGAATTGCTGGGATGAGAACAGTACAATAGACTTAGTTATAGTACACTTTCCCTACTACAAAGTAAGGGGGACTTGGATGATTGATTAAAAGGCAAATAAGATAGTAGGATATTGCCAGTGTTTATCTAGGACTTCCAAGGTGGAGGTGGGGAGACAGTG
>NW_023220820.1:0-679 GCF_002007445.2 Ailuropoda melanoleuca | reverse complement strand
TTTGCCCTAGTATTTGAGCCAGAAATCAGTACCGTCCCCATTAGCCAAATAAAATCTAAACTACTTCTTAGGACTTCTATAAGGCAGTGCTAAATTTTCTTTTTTCCTTCATACAAGGGCACTTGTCAAGCCTCATCAGAGTATCTGAATTAAATTATAAAGTCCGAAAAACAGTATTAGGCATTTATTGGAAATTTTCACATACTTATGTACTAGCACTTGGGTTTAACAAATACTTTGGGAGGGGCGCCTGGGTGGCTCAATTGGTTAAGTGCCTGCCTTTGGCCCAGGTCATGATCCCAGGGTTCTGGGATAGAGCCCACGTCCGGCTCTCTAGCCCCACATCCAGCTCTCTAGCCCCCTGTCTGACTCTCTAGCCCCATGTCTGGCTCTCTGCTCAGTGGGGAACCGGCTTCTCCCTCTCCCTCTGCCTGCTCCTGCTCACACTCTCTCTGTCAAATAAATTTAAAAAAAAACTTAAAAAAATGCTTTGGGAATAAAAGTGGTGTATTACACATAAAGAGAAACATCTGAAAGCACAAATTGTTTGTTGGCAACCATATTTTTATCAATAATTTTGTTTTATAAGAAATATATATATGTGGGGCGCCTGGGTGGCACAGCAGTTAAGCATCTGCCTTCAGCTCAAGGTGTGATCCCGGCGTTATGGGATCGAGCC
>NW_023220819.1:493-656 GCF_002007445.2 Ailuropoda melanoleuca | reverse complement strand
TGCCCATCCCCACCCCCCCTCGCAGGGGACAGGGAGACTCTACCCAAACAGGGTTGCCTGAGTATGGGTGCAGCAGGCCCCTCCCCCAGAAGGCAGGCTGAAAAATCAAGAAGCACACATCCCTAAGATCCCTATAAAAGAAGTGCACACTGCCTGGGTCCTG
>NW_023220819.1:0-176 GCF_002007445.2 Ailuropoda melanoleuca | reverse complement strand
TCCTCTCCCACTCCCCCTGCTTGTGTTCCCTCTCTCGCTGGCTGTCTCTATCTCTGTCAAATAAATAAATAAAATCTTTAAAAAAAAAAAAGATTTAACGAAAACGTTAATGACAATATAGAATCTCTAAGGGTGGAAATGAGAGCGAATCTATCAGAAATTAAAAATTCTATGAG
>NW_023220818.1:0-679 GCF_002007445.2 Ailuropoda melanoleuca | reverse complement strand
AGCATTTCTTTGAATATGTATACATCTGTATTTTTAGCTACACTTTTCTTCCAAACTCTAGACCTGAATTTTTTCATGTGAACTAAATATCTCCATTCAAGTAGCCCTTTAGGACTTCAAATTCTTTACCTGTAAAACACAATTTAACACCTCTTTACAAAACATTTCTTTCTCCAAATTTTCTTTCCTCTCTCTCTCCCTCCTGTTTCCTTTCTTTCTTTATTTAGCTCATTATACTAAACTACTTTATTCTAATAATACCCAAATGCATACAGCAGTAATAATATAAAAACAGGTAAAAATTTCTTAGGGTTTTAACTTTTATGCATCAACTAAACCAAAAGAGCCAAATATTTCTTAGGATTTTAGTTCTTATGCAATTATTATAAAAAAAAAGATAATGTTACAGATTTAAAACATTCAATATGACAAGAGTAAATTTATCTTTTGCTTCAAAATAATCCAGTGGACTATTGAGTAAGAAATGAAAACTTTTTAATATAGACAATGGCAAAATAGGGTTCATTATAACATTATACTACATAGATAGACAGATGCACTGTTCAAAATAATAAGAATATTGGAAACATCCCAATTTACTATCACAGTAAAATCAATATTTTTGTCATAGTCATACAAAGAAATATTAAGACTAAAAATGAAGGATATGTATATATCG
>NW_023220817.1:0-679 GCF_002007445.2 Ailuropoda melanoleuca | reverse complement strand
TCTTTGCCTTCTCCTGGCCTGGCTCCCACGGAAGACCACACCCAGCCCGCCCCGGCAAGGGAGAACCAGAGGCACCAGGCAAGTTCAGTGCTGTTCGTACATGTGGCTCCTGCTTGAGCGTCAGCCTGCGCTCCTGCCTGGTCTCTCCAGGCAGTAGGATCTTCTTTCCAGCCCAGATGGGATTGACTCAGGGTCAAAACACTGAGATGTCTCAACTACATCCCAGCCAAACAGTCCAAAAGCAAATCCCACTCCAAGTCCTTCCACAGGGTGAATGCTCACTTTGGACTGCCATATTGCTTTGGATAATGCCAGTCCTGCCTGCTATTTTGGAACCCACTGGGCAGTCCATCAACATAGCTTTAAAAAATAAGAAAAAATGAGTTCTCAGCACAGCATGAAATTAAAAGAAAGGTCTAACCATAATCTATTTCAAGGAATCCAGGTAGTTAGCGAGGGTGTTATAAATGGTTGTAAAAATCATGATGACTTGGGGCCCCTGCGTGGCACAGTCAGTGAAGCGTCTGACTCTTGGTTTCAGCTCAGGGTCCTGGGATTGAGCCCCCACATCAGGCTCTGAGTCCAGCGCAGCATCTGCTTGGGATTCTCTTTCCCTCTGCTCCTCCCCCCTGCACTCACTTTCTCTCTCTCATGAATAAATAAATCTTTTAAAAAAAAA
>NW_023220816.1:0-679 GCF_002007445.2 Ailuropoda melanoleuca | reverse complement strand
TTTACCTGCACAAAAAATGAAAATACAGATTTATAACTTATAAACAATAGTTTATAAACAATAACTGGAATTACAGTTATAACTTATAAACAGTAGTTTATAAACAATAACTGGAATTGCTTTATTTTTTGTTTATAATTGAAAATAATTGACTATATATTTGTATTCTTCACATAACTATTTATCCAAAAAGTGACATATTTCCAAGTATGAATTCCCATTGGAAACAGACAAATCTCAGAGGTCCTCAAGAATTGCTGGGCTGTTGCTATTAACTTCATTAACATTTTATATGTTCATTTAATACATATCCATTTGTCATTCTGTAGCTATGAAATTGGCATTTTCCTAGGCATCTGGGATATATTGGTAAACAATTTTCTTTAGATCTTGTACTCTGGCAATTATAATAAAGCAATACACAGAGCATAAGCAATAGGCAATACGCATAAAAGAAGCAGATTATATTTTGGCAGGTGGTTAGAATGACAAATGGTCAGTTAGGGAAGGAGGGTTGCAAGTGGGATGGGAATAGCTTGCCATACTGAATAGCGTGGACCATGGGAAGAGTTGAGCAAATTCTTAAATAATCTTTGTTTAATGTATCTAAAGTCTATGATAAAGCTTGTTAGCTTTAGGTTAAGGTACTATCTAAGTCAGTACAAATAATCAAATTCGC
>NW_023220815.1:0-679 GCF_002007445.2 Ailuropoda melanoleuca | reverse complement strand
TTTTTTTTTTTTTTTTTTTTTTTTTTTTTTTGAGAATGTGAGTAGACAAAGTCAGATGCGTGTTTTAGAAAAATCACCATTACAGCCACCTTGTGATGGAGTGTAGGCCTAGATGATATAAGTTAGGAGACTAAAGCAATAATCTGGTAAAAAATGATGAGACCTTGAAACAAGTTGGAAGCAGAGGGGAGCAAGTAGAGACTGTAAAGTAAGAGAAGCCTCAGGACTTTGTTAACGATTTTGAGAGTAGTGACAACAGATAAGAATATCGAGTAAGAAAATGTGGAATACCGAGTGAAAAGTACCCGGTAGGACTCTGATGTTTAAGGAAGGATCAGGATAAGAGGATCCGGCCAGAGAGACTGAGGAGGGACAGTCAGAATGACAGAAGGGAAAGCAGGAGGGGAAGTGATTTAAGCTTCTTTTCATAAAAATTTAAGGCATTACTGTTGAATTATGACTTATGCTGACCATCTATTTGACTAAATGTGGCCTGATTTCGATACTGGAGCAAGTTCAATAACACAGAGATCCATCACCTGAGCTTGGGATGATTCACACGAAAAGCTGGCCGGGAATGAGAAAATGGAGGCATCTTTTTAAAAGCTTTTCAGAAATGGATCTTTCTGATTGTCATTTTTCCTTCTGCCTGACTCATAATCCTACTTTCAGAATTGAG
>NW_023220814.1:0-1953 GCF_002007445.2 Ailuropoda melanoleuca | reverse complement strand
TCTGAAGTCAATGCCTACAGAGGATTAAGGGAAGTTCCCCAAGCAGGGCTGCTCCCTCCCAGGTCAGGTCATTCGGGAACAAGGCCCTCTGGCCAGCCTGGAGCTCTTGTCACTTTGCCCAGCTCTTTCAGCAAAGGGACAAGTGGGTCATCGACAGGAGGCTTTGCAAACATGTGTTAAACAGCATGGCTTGACAGCACTCCATAAATCATGAACTGCGTGTACACCACACACTTTCTTCTCAGAAAAGACCTGAGTTTTCTTTCCCGTAGTTAGAGATTTCAGAAACCAAACTCGGGAACTCAGAGTTGTGCAAGGGCTCCCTTTGCACCTGAGTTTGAAAAGCAGGCTGTAGACTGAGGATCTTCCCTGTCCCACACCTGAGGACCAAGAGGCTCCACGTACCCCACATCCTAGGGAGAGCATCCAAGAAGCAGCCAGATCTCCTGAGCCCGCAGGGCTGCTGAAGAGGGAGCAGTGCAGGCCCGGGAGCTCACCACCTCCTCGTCCCATTCCCCCTCTGGACCCCATAGAAGAGGCCTGGCATGCAGAGAGGGGCACTCAGGCATCCGGGGGTCTACTGGAGAGACCACTGAGGTTAGAGCAGAGGCAGTGGCTGGGCCAGGTGGGGCGACGCCTTATCCGGAGAGGGGGCTTGCAACATGGGCCACTGTCAGGAGCAGTCGTGGATACACCTGCTGTCCTCTGGGGAGGCCCTGCACATCTGGGGGTGCTGGTGTGAAGCTCAGCTTCTCGGGAGCACTGCCGTCACACTTAGTGATGAACAACAGCTCAAAGCCTATTATTTCTTCCTAGTAAATATAATGAGAGGCGACCTGTATGAGATTATATTGTGAGAGCAGATTCCGTTATTCCCAAGATACACATTTTTTAGTATGATTATCTGAAATTAGGACAGGTCTTACATTCACTAATGAACAGGCAGCATTGATAAAACAGTTGTCATTGTTAAGGAATCTTTACGTAAATTTAGTTTGTGTATGCTTTCCCTGTATACGCAAGAGTGATATAACATAAAAATGTATGCCTCAGAGGGTCCCAACACCTCTTTCATTAGGTGTAAACTAAAAAAGCTGAGGGATAAGAAAATACTATATCCTAAGTTAATTTGCAGCACTTTCGTCTTGGTGGTAGGGAATGATAATGCGTCTTTCAGTCCACGGATGCTTGGACTCAGAAATGCAGGGTCGCTTTTTCCCCTCCTCTGCTCTCACAGATAAGTCTCTGCTAACCTGACCCTCTGCGTGTCGGCACGGTTCTCTGGAACTTCACATATTTATTGCTTCCTTCAAGGCTTCTGCTTAGAAACCATAATGACTAATAGCTTATTTACACTTGAGGTTTCTAATTGTCATTTCCACTGGAGAGTGCAGGGAACTCCTAGAAAACATGAAATACATTCTATGATCAAGTAAAATGTTGTCATTTCCCCCGGTATCCTAGTAGAGATTATGCTGTGGATCACGTAGTCACCCCCAGTGGCTCATCACCAGCTTCTCCAGCCCAAACCCTGAACCAAACATCTGTACTCTCTGTCACCCCAAGCCCGCCTCCCGGCTCTGCCCGCTTTGAACAATATTTCTTCCACATCATTCATTCATCTCAACAAACATTCATTTAAGCAACTGCTACTGGCGACATGCTCTGACAGGTACTGAGGATACAAGGCTGACACATAAATAAGACAGAGATGATTTTTGCTTTTGGATTTCTGACCTACTCGCCCTAAAGACCAACCGCGAAGGGGCAAACACAGCAGAGTGTGACGAGTGTCGGGGTCGGGGGCACAGCAGAAGGTGCGGCTGGCTTCCTGCGGGTCCCTGTCCTGCATCTCAGCGTGCTGTCCCCACTCATTCAGCTCTCTTCCCTCAGAACACAGGTTTCTGCTCAGTGTGGGCTTCACTCTCCACCTGCTGGCTCGATGCCACGCCC
>NW_023220813.1:0-679 GCF_002007445.2 Ailuropoda melanoleuca | reverse complement strand
ACCATATGATTTCACTTATATGTGGAATCTTTTTTTAAAAAACGTTTTCTTCTTCTTCTATATTCTGATGGTGTGTGTAAAAGTTTGAGAAATGTTTGATAGGATTTTCCACTGAAACCATATATACCTAAAGGTACATCCCCATTAATCACTCAGGACTTTCAGTGGTGTCATCGCAAGGATCACACCTTGGTTGTGGGGCTAAACCAGCCCCAGCAATGGAACGTCTCTAGGACTGTCATGCTAAATCTCACAAACAAGGTTCTTCAAAATGATGCAGTTGACAGTAGTTAGCTGTCTTCTCCAACAGAAAATTGCTGGGGTCTGTATCTGCATAGCACCCTGCTATCTAGAACTCTGTGTCTTTCATCCATATCAGACTCTGTGATATTTACTACTTGAGATTCTCAGACTTTGCTTGGGATTCCTAGCTCTGCTCCATGATTCACAAATTTCTTTAGGTAGAAAGCCAAATGATTGTTAGCCTCATGTCATGTATTTATCTTTACTGTTTCTCAGGAAACAGCACATTCATATGCTGCCTATTGGCAAATGTCTTAATGTCTAAAAACCTAAAAATGTTCTTACTTTCTCCCTGTCTCTTTTCCTTGTCTTTATCTTGTCCTTGTCTTTTTCCTGTTCTTTTTTCTTTGTTTTACCTTCCTTCTTTCTTTTTTTT
>NW_023220812.1:0-679 GCF_002007445.2 Ailuropoda melanoleuca | reverse complement strand
CCCTGCTTGTGTTCCCTCTCTAGCTGGCTGTGTCTATCTCTGTCGAATAAATAAATAAAATCTTTAAAAAATAAAAATAAAAAGTAAAAAAGGCCAGAGGTTTAAAATGCCCTTTTTCTAATGGTCATTCTCTCATTCACGGTTCTGCCAGGGAATCTTTTAACGAAACTAGGTCGGCAGAAGAGATTCAGAAGATGTCATCCTGGGTGCTTTCGAACTCACAGTGGTGAGATTGCTTTGACTCTCCATTAGATATTTCCACAGACACACTTTCTCTAAAATGTAAAGAAAAGCAAATCAAAAGAGAAAACCTTGAAATAAAAAAAACCTTTGCCACGAAAACAGCTTTATTAACCGAATTGATGTAAAAGTTGGTGCCTGCCTTTCTGCTCTGGCAAGTTTTGCTATGCTTTTCCTCTCTTAGGAAAGTGCTGCTTACCCTGGAAAACTCCTGTTCATCCTTTGAGATGCATCTTTTTCAGTAAATCTTTCCCTGACCATCCTTCCAAACTTGCTTCCTTCTTTGTACACCCCCACACGACTTATGCATGCCTCCCTTACAGCCCTTACTACACTGTTTTGCAATGATTTTCCTCTGCTCTAGGTTATGAGCTGTTTGAGGGCAGAAACTTTCATTCATCTTCCTATCTCCAGAACCTAATGCCGGTGCTTAATAAAT
>NW_023220811.1:0-679 GCF_002007445.2 Ailuropoda melanoleuca | reverse complement strand
ATGTCACGGAACATATTTCTCTGTCTCCCTACCAACCCCCAAATTGTATTTCCTATAAAGTACAATCTGGAGTCTTGATAAGATTTGGGTTAGAGTTTATGGCAGGAATACTTCATAGGTGGTATGGGGAATGATCTACTGGAATCACATCAGGAAGCATGTACTATCTCCCTGCCCCTCTTCGGGTGACGTTAAGATTGATTGATGGGTTTAGGTATTGTCAGGCTAGTCCATTATTATCAAATTTCCCACGTAACAATGGTCAATGGCCACTGCCTAGTCCTAGATACATTTTTTATTAGATATTGCGAAGTAGTTATATACCATGTCTATCATTCCTCCTTTGGTCAGTGGCAGACTCTTTAGTTGATTCCAAAGTCTTTCTGATGTGACCAGATTTTTTAAGAATTAAGAGTGAAATGTTTGTAAAGGATGGAAGCATATTCAACACTGTCACACGGAAAGGGAAATTCAAAAGCATTGATAGTTTCTTAAAGCAGTGGTTTGACTTGCCAGGATTTCTGGGAAAATTCTAATAGTTGAATGTTTAATTCCACCAATAAAACAAAAGACAAAAAGTGGGAAATATCATGCCCACTGGTAAGAGGAAAACTTGAAAAATAGTTCTAAGGCAAAATGCCAAGGAACGCAGCTACTGAATTAAAAAATTAGCAACTCA
>NW_023220810.1:0-679 GCF_002007445.2 Ailuropoda melanoleuca | reverse complement strand
GAGCATGGGCAAAGGAACAGAGACAGGAGGCAGCTTGCGGTTGTTACAGGAGTGAAGCAGTAGGTGGGATGGGGTCTGGAGGGGGAGGAGTGAGGTGGGAGAGGTCAACAAGGACAACACTGCTTGAATGCAAGTGGAGAGACTTAAGTGTGGTCAGGTATTACGAGGGGATCTCTCAGGGCACGAGCCAAGGAAGCTTAACATCAGCGTTTACAGAGAATGTGCTGGGTTCCAGGCACTGTTCTAAGAACCTTGAATAATGACGGTCCTTGCAACAACACCATGAGGTCGATACTAGTATTATCCCCATTTTACTGATGAAAAAACTAAGGCACAGAGAGATTAAGTAATTTTCCCAAGATTATACAGATCCTAAGTGTTGGCAGCAAGTGTTCCACTGCATGAATATGCCACAATTTATTTATTTATCGACTCCATATGGACATTTGGGTTGTTTGCTTCTGTTGTTTTTGCTATTACATCTGGTGCTGCTATGATGAACAGTTTCGTGTATGTTTCTGGGTACATATGAGCGAGAGTGTCTCCGTTGCTAGGTTATAGGGTATACACATCTTCAACTTTACTTAAACAATGCCAGATGTTTTTTTAATTTTAATTTTAATTTATTTTTTATTTTTTTAAAGATTTTATTTAAGTATTTGACAGAGAGAGAGAGAGA
>NW_023220809.1:0-679 GCF_002007445.2 Ailuropoda melanoleuca | reverse complement strand
CTTAGTGTGCACCCTAATGGCCTCATATGATCCCATCTGCAAAAATCCTATTTCCAAATAAGGCTACATTCACAGATACCTGGTATGAAGACTTCAACATATCTTTTGGGGAACATGGTTCAACCGTAAGAAAAGTTCAGGGGAAATGAAGAGAAGCATTGGTGTTGAATCGATGGTCCTTTGAAAAGGTCTTAGATGTAAAAAGAAAGATAGAATTTGGACACGTTCATGGGTCATATGCTCAGTTTTACATCTGTGGGTTGCATCACAAACTCTCTGCACTCAGTGTTTAAACCTCCAGAGGTTGTATAGACCCAAGAAGGAGTCCAAGTAGCAAGGGAAGTGGGCCATTGCTCCCCAGAGCATCTGCTAGAATAAGGCCACAAGTCTCCAAGAGCAGATGTAGACGGGAGCTATGCGGGAGGAACCAGCATGTCCCCAGCGGCCCCTAAGCCAGAGGAAGCTCAGACCAGCTCCCTACCAAGCAGACAATAAGGAGAAACCTGAGACCCCTGTCTCCCCTCCCCCCATGAGCCCATTCCTCCAGATGTCCCACAAAAGCCACCTTGAAAAACAACACAAAGAGAAGAAACCTGAGACACAGAGTAAAGGTTGCATTCACCCAGAGAACAGGTGCCATTTTCGAATCACACTGAGATTATGAGCTCAGCCACACCTG
>NW_023220808.1:0-679 GCF_002007445.2 Ailuropoda melanoleuca | reverse complement strand
GTCCTCCGAACCTGGGTGGCCCCCAGTAACTGCCTCCCGCTTCACTACGGGATCCCAAAAATGTATTTTCTGAGCACCTCGTCTGTACCAAGGGATCGGTGCCAAGGACCTAAAGATAAATGGAATGAGGCTTCACCGCTGCAGGGAAACACCCAATCAGTATAATGAGGGACAAGCGACAACCAAGCACTAATAGCGACCTAGCTGCTGTTCAGCGTGTCCTTGTGAATCTCTATGCCCCAATGGGACTGTATTTGGAGATAGGGCCCCTGGGGAGGTAACTGAGGTTAGATGAGGTCATAAGGGTGGGGCCCTAAGCCCACAGACTGGAGACACCGATGAGCACTCACCGTGCACCCACACAAGAAAGGCCAGTGAGGACGCAGCGGGAAGGTAGCTGTCTGCAGCCAGGAAGAGAAGTCGCAGGAGGCACCAACTTGGACAGCACCTTGATCTTGGACTTTCAGCCTCCCAAACTGGGAGAAAATAAGCTTCCGTTGTTTAAGTCACCCAGTTGTAGAACTTCGGGATGGCACCTCCAGGAGACTCATGCAGGGCTGTAATTACCATCCCCATTTTACAGATGAAAAAGCTGAGGCATTAGGAGGAGACGTACCTTCCTGAAGGCTATGCAACTACCAAGTGGTAGAGCCAGGTGGTCAGACCTATGCCTCTGGCT
>NW_023220807.1:0-584 GCF_002007445.2 Ailuropoda melanoleuca | reverse complement strand
CTTTTTTTAAAGGTTTTATTTATTTATTTGAGAGAAAGATAGCGAGAGAGAGTACGAGCAAAGGAGGGAGATCAGGGAGAGGGAGAAGCAGGCTCCCCACTGAGAAGGGAGCCTGATGTGGGGTTCAATCGCAGGACTCTGGGATCCTGACCTGAGCCAAAGGCAGATGCTTAACTGACTGAGCTACCCAGGTGTCCCCAAAATTGAAATTTTCTAGATGTTTCAGTTTCAGATAAATTTCTCAAATGTAAGCTTGAACCCTTATGTTTTTCTATCATTCTTCATTGTGATTACGATTATGATTATTATGTTTTTCTCTTTTCTTTCCATTTTCTGATTCCATTTCTTTGTGTTTTCTTCCTGAAGTTGGNTTGGTGCCACTAACAATGGAGGCTCTGTGATATTGCCAGTGAGCTCATTGCTTCATTTGTTGTATTCAATTTGTTAGTATGTAGTGGAGCTCATACAGTAAAGTATTGAGTTTGGATATCTCAGAGCTTTATTTTTCTTAATGATTTTATTTATTTGACAGAGATAGAGACAGCCAGCGAGAGAGGGGACACAAGCAGGGGGAGTGGGAGAGG
>NW_023220806.1:0-679 GCF_002007445.2 Ailuropoda melanoleuca | reverse complement strand
GGGCGGGGGCAGTACCGGGAAAGGGGGCGGATAGCGGGTCCGGCGGCGGCGGCGGCGCCTGGCCAATGGAGAGGCGCGGCCCCGGGCGTCCGGCTCGGCTGCAGGCATTTAAACGGGAGACGGCGCGATGCCCCGCACTCGGTGCGCCCTCCGCGGACCGGGCGACCCAGTGTGCAGCGAGAGCCGTACTCTGTCCGGCTGACCCCGTGCCAAGCCGGGGCGGCTCGGGCCGCGGTCGCACACCGCGCCCCGCGTCGAGAGCGCAGGCCCCGAGGACTCGCCGCACTGACAGGTGAGTGCAGAGGCTCCCGTCAGAGTGAGTGAGAGAATGCGAGAGAGAGAAAGAGAGAGAGCGCGCGCGCAGGGGTCCCCTGCAAAAGACTCGCGCGTCCCGCTCAGTGCAGACGCGCGGTAGCCCTCCAGGCGAGCTGACGGAGGCCCCGATTCCCTTGGGTGAATTACGCAGAAAAATCCAGGGACCTTCCGGCCAAGGTCTTGGCTGCCGTAACCTCACCTTGCGCGGTCCGCAGGGAAAGCCTGGGAAGGAGGATGTCAAGAGCGAGCGCTACGGCCCCCCATCCCATTTCCACCTCCGCGAGCCCAGCTAACGCGCTCCTGGCGCGCCTGCCAGCCGCGCCCTCACCTCAGAGGCGCGGAGTCCTGGTGGGCGCAGCGCGGG
>NW_023220805.1:0-679 GCF_002007445.2 Ailuropoda melanoleuca | reverse complement strand
TTTTTTTTTACCTTTTTACTTGCCCTAAGGTTTTTCTGATATGAAACCTTCTCTTCTTGATTTGCACTGTGCTGTGACTGCATCCAAAGTTGACTCAGTAAGTGGTTTAGAAAATCTTTCCTGAGGAAAATATAGGTTTTCATTCATGTAGTTAGGAATCTGATGGCAGAATCTACATATGTATTCTTTGTAGGAAAAACAGCTGGAGATTGTTTCCTTCTGATTGTATTTGATGTACATGTTAGGATAGGATAGCTTACATAATTTGTAAGGGATACCGTCCTAATATTGGTAACCTGTGGATGGGGAGAAGACTCCAAGAAGCAGGTGCCCACTGTGTATTTTGAATAATTGCATGCTATCAGCTTTATGGGCTTGCAGAGCTTCGGAGTGGCTGGTACATAGAGAATGATTACTAGTGGTGTTGAATTAATGAAAACATGGCAGAATGAATGAATGAATGGTAGGTGAAACTTATAAATACTGTAGTGCACATATTTTGTAAAATGCCTGATCTTTCCAAGTGAAGGCTTGGTGATGACTGAATGTCTGATGATATCTGAGAGAAACATAAGAAACAATGCAATGTGCAGAGAGGACACAGAGCAAGGCATCCAGAGGGATTCTCTTTTGACACGCCCGTCTCTTCGGCTACGTATGCAGATGTGGTAGCAAGCCC
>NW_023220804.1:0-679 GCF_002007445.2 Ailuropoda melanoleuca | reverse complement strand
GCATCTCTTGATGAATCATCTGGAGGTGGTAAATGTAAATAGCGATGTATTTATGTTTGTGTAAATGTCCTTTAACCCACGCTGCTGGCCAAACTTCATGTTCAGCCTCATTTTATAGGCTGCTTTACAAAAAATAACTCTGACTTAAAAATAAATAAATGAATGGCAATCAATAGCACTTCTTTCTATTTCTATCTCCTTGGAACTCATCATACCTCATAGAATTGAATTTAAATACATTCTCTAATGACTAAAATGCAACTCATTCCAGAAGTCCATTGGAACTCGCTTCCCCTAAACCTGCCTAGATGCACTTAGAATAAATCCAAACTCTTTTACTCTGACTGACAAGGCCCTGCCTGATCTGTCCCTCCATCCACCCTCATAAATTATCACTGTCTGATTTAATATATTAAAGTCATACCAGCCTTTATGTTACATGACTTGCAAGGCTAATTTTCCCCTCAGAACCCTTGCATTTGCTGTTCCCTCTGTCAGGAAAGTTGTTTCCACCAAACCTTTAGATGGCTAGTTATTTCTCATCATTCATGTCTGATCTCAAAGGACACGTCCTTGGAGAGGTCTAAACATCCTATCTACTCTGCACGCCATTGCCCTGGATCAGAGCCTGATCTATATCTGACATCATTTATTTACTTGTTGCTGTCTGCCTTAGGAC
>NW_023220803.1:0-1946 GCF_002007445.2 Ailuropoda melanoleuca | reverse complement strand
TCGGGATAGCATTGAAAGTAGATTGCTCTGGGTAGCATGGACATTTTAACTATGTTAATTCTTCCGATCCAGGAGCATGGAATATTTTTCAATCTTTTTGTGTCTTCCTCAATTAGACTTCATGTTTTCTGATACCGAGCTGAAAAAACATGAGCTTTTCTCATTCAAGGGGGGAGAAAGAACAAGTCAGCAGAAAGGAGTTTAAAAAGACAGGTTAGGGAAAGTAAACAGAGCTGTTTTTCGCTTTCAACTTACTGGGTTCAGATTCTTCCAGATGATGGTTACAGTTTTAGATTTCATCCAGAGGTGAAAGCCTCTGAGCTCTAGGATTAGATACCTAGCTGAACACATGACATCGGTATTTAGATGCTTTCCAGGCATCTGTAATTTAGCAGGTCCAAAACTTGATTGAAGTCCCTCTCAAGCAGAATCTGATTCTTCCTCCAGCATTTTCCATCTCCTTACAAGGCTTTATCACCCATCCACTCACCCAAGCCAGAAAACCAGGAGGGATCCCTCCTTTCCTCTGCTAGGTCATCTAAATTTTTGCAAGTCCTGTTGATTCTATCAGCAAATGCATAACAAATCCATCCTCACTTACCCATAACTATTGTTCTAATTCTTGTCTACGGCATAATCATCCTTCACAGGACCACACAAAGATAACCCTCTATCTGGTCTCCCCAAAGCTATGGCTGTCCTCTCTCAGTCTATCAACATAGCAGCCACAGTGTTTAATTATGCAGCCATTTTATTAAAGTGTCTCAACTCCTATGGTGTAAGCATAAAGCAGGCTTTTTCTTTTTCCAATCCTTGCTGACCTACCAGTTCCCTCTAGGTAGCATCTTCCTGGGCAACATCTCACCGTGATTCCCTAACTTTCCACTCACTTGTCATCAGTTGGTCTCATTCAGTGTCTAAGGCTCAGACCTGTTTACCTGAACACTTTAATCCCATGCCTGATTCCTCTGTTTACCCCATCCCAGCAGCCTGCGCTGCCCTTGATGTTCAGTGGATCCGAGTGGAGGGGCTCCGCTTTTCTCAACTCTTCACTTCTCTGGATCTGGGCTAAGAAGTGACCAGGGTGACAGAGTACTCTCGCTGTGAGGACCTTTCAAGGCCACAGCCATCTTGTTGCTATCTTGGTAACTACTGTTCTAGCTCATTGTCTGTGACCTGCAGTGGACAGGTGTCCCTGAACACTGACAGTCCGTTGTAACGTTCTGCCACGTCTTCTGCCCATCGTCCCACCCCAGGAGCCCCACTTGCATTTTTTATGGCACTCACACCTCTTGTTCCACATGAAAGCCCTGACAAGCCTACAATTCCAACCTTTCTCTAAAACCTCTGTCACCTCCACAGGGAGATGTGGGGTCTAAGTTCCTCCCATCTCAGAAGCTGGGAACCTCGAAAGGGTCAGGGGCTTGTTTAGGAAGGATGAGGAAAAGAAAACGGGGCTATTCAATAACCACATTGCCAGGTTCCTAGAGTCTCTGAAATTGGTTCTAACTCTTCTTCTTAGAATAGGGCTCCTGTGTTAGTTTAGGTAAATGAATGCATTTCCGACTAAAGCCAATTTGGTTCAGTTTTTATAACTTATGAATCAGAAAATAGTGAAGAGTACACATAAGAGAGCACAGGGGTTTATATACATGCAAACGAAGCATAAGACTAAGCATTAGAGCACGCTCAGCGGAGAACTTTCTATTCTCATAGGTGGCTTTCCAGGTGCTGCGGGTTCTTGTTTGCTTGTCTTGTTTTGTTTTGCTGTAACGTATGTGTGAACAGCACAATGCTACAAAAAACTTGTTGATGACAGAACAAATACAGAAACTGAGAGTAAGCATTTGGAATTGGGAGCAATTTGACCTCCAGGCATGTGATCACTGAACTCATCTTGCTGAAAAGGAAGAGGTCAGTTTGGGTGTTTTGAGTTTTTTTTTTTT
>NW_023220802.1:0-679 GCF_002007445.2 Ailuropoda melanoleuca | reverse complement strand
ATCAATTACTACTTGTGGTTGGGGTCGTGCTTGTAATGTGGTCTGCCGCCCTCTGCTGGCAAAATGGCTCACTTTTCTTGTTGCTTGGTTTTCTCTGGCCTTAATCTTGATCTTCCAAGTGCAACCTCGTTTCTCAGTGTATGCCACTCTCATTTGAAGGCGAGAAAACATTCTGGTTGGCACTTCACTTGAGGAAAACATCAGAGAATGTCGAAGAAAGCAGGACTTGATGTTTCTTCAACAATACACTCCTGTGTGTGAAAGCTCCCTTTTCTCCTGCCATCTACTGAGTTACCAAGTATGGCTCTTGCCTCACCTCAGCTTTGTCATGCTTCTAATTCCCTTTAAAACAGAGTGAACATCCTCCTCCAAATGGTGTCAGCGGGAGGCAGCCACGAGGACCGATGCCAGAGATTTATCACATACCTACGAGCCCTGAACCCTGGAAGGAGTTGGGTCAGAACTCCTCAGGTCCTCTAGGGAGCCAAGATGGAGGGGATCCCCGACAAGATCACAAAGGTAGGTTGGGTTCTGCAGTGTAGCAGTGGCGGGGGTGTATGGATTCATGGTGGGAAGAGGCAAGTCTTCATGTAGTGGGCCCATGTCCAACAGATTCACTAAGACTACAGGCAGGCAAGTGGAAATCAAGTGAAAGTGCTTCCAAGGTGGGGGGACAGCT
>NW_023220801.1:0-679 GCF_002007445.2 Ailuropoda melanoleuca | reverse complement strand
CAGAGGTTTCCACTAATAGTTGCCTTATTCTACCTTGTATGATCCTTCTCAGTCTACCTTTTTCTCCTACTTTTTCCTTATTCTTCAACTATTTCTTTGTTTGAATGGCAGATGAAACAGCAAAAGGATTTTCATGATAGGAGAATGATATATACATTACATTTTGTAGTAGAGCCTGTGATATAAGTTTTCATTTTAATTTGGGGAATCATATGTTGAGTATGCCAAGAAGGTTTCCAAGAAGGCTCTGACCACTCTTTACCAGGGTCATTTCACGGGTTGTATTTGCAGTGAGCAACTATGAGGGGTGAGGTAGCATCTCCTAACTGACAAAAAGTAGGCTTGCTCACTTACTGATAAAAGTGGCAAGCTCTCCAAGAGAAATATTCCTCCCCTGTAATGCTTCTTACTGTGTGTATGTAGGTGTATAAGCTGATCTGCATTCTCCATGTGGGAACTGAGTCTCAGAGATCTAACACGATTATGCCAACACTCCAGCTATTGCTTTTTCTGAGCCTAATAAAGATTTTTATTTCTGACCCAGGGGTCCTATGTCTTCTGTTAGATTCCATAAAGTTGTAACAGACTTACTTGTTAGTTTCCAAGTAGGATAAAATCTTAGAATCTTCAGAGCTCTTAACAATACAGTCACAGGACATGTTAGATTAGAAAAAAAAAA
>NW_023220800.1:0-679 GCF_002007445.2 Ailuropoda melanoleuca | reverse complement strand
GACTGAGCCACCCAGGTGCCCTTATGCCATTTTAAATTAGGTTCCCTGGCCACACCTGAGCCCCCTCTTCCTTGTCAGTGACTTGAAGGTGCAAAGCCAGGGTGTGCTGCACGAGTGTCCAGCCCACAGAGGTGCCCTGGCTCAGAGATAACCACGGACGGTGTTCTGCAAGTACCATCTTTGCTGAGGGGATGCTGCACGTACCATCTCACAGCCTCGCGGCAATCCCGCCTTCACGCGGGTGGGAAACCGGACACACTGGGCACCACTAGAGGCCAAGTCTACACAGTCTGCACCATACTGCACTGGAGCTTGTGGTCGTAGCTGCTAAAAGAAAGAGCACCTGTGGCCATTTAGATTCCCAGAAGTGTCATCTTAACGGGGGCCGGGGTGGGGTGGTAGGTTTCTAAAATCGGCCTGTAAGGCAAAAAATCTGGTAAAGTCAACATTTGTCAAAATTTCTGAAAAGCCCTTCCATATACTCTGAAATTTATAGGACCAACGAGAGGCCTAGAAGCTCAAAAATCAAGAGATACCTTTTGTTTCTCTTTGATTTTGGTCATTTTTCCTGTGCCCTCCTCACTCCCTGACCCAACTCTGTGGGACAGTGAGTCTGTGTGCTTCAGGTTGGAAGGGAATCAGAGATTCCTTGCTTTCCTTCTTTTTTTTGCCAAGTATT
>NW_023220799.1:0-679 GCF_002007445.2 Ailuropoda melanoleuca | reverse complement strand
TCACAGATATTCTTCAATATAAATTGACAAAGAATCCATACATGTTCGGTCAAGCCTGGGTGGGAAGGAGGGGTCCACAGGCAGTACCAAGGCCTATGTTGCTGTGCATTCCTCCTTGAGAGACTGTTCTCCATGGGTGTAAAGCAGGGAATGTAGTGGTATGGGTTTGAGGTTAAGATTTTATTTCTTGTTGTTGCAAAAAAAGTTATTATGTGAAATCTGGTACATATTCTTTTAGGGCATCAGCCTGTAAAAAGATAATTGGCTTATTTTTATTGGTCGGCTCTTTGCCTCTTTTGCCTTAAACTTAATACTTTATCAGGGTTCTTTTTCCAACGTCTTATATATGGAGCTACTTCATTCTTTGGAACGGCTGCACAGTAGTCCGCTGTGTGCATGCACCATAAGTCACTTCTCTGTTCCGTTACTGGTGGCTGCCCGTGTCCTTGTGTGCGGCTTTGCTAGTGTGTATGGTATCGCCTTGAGCATCCTCTCTCTACGCCTGAACACATTTGTGGGAGATTTCAGTAGGACGGGGTCCTGGACGTAGTCATTCACTCTTCCCTGAGTTCAGTCTCTCCTGGCTGGGAAGATGAAACACAGTGGTGTCTGGGGGAGCAGACTGGATTTGACAGAGTTTCACTGGTTTAGGTTTTTGTCATTTGACACTCTCCCCCCC
>NW_023220798.1:0-679 GCF_002007445.2 Ailuropoda melanoleuca | reverse complement strand
AAAAGGCAAACTGTTTAGCGTTCAAGCAAAATTCTGAGGAAACACACAGGAGCCAGACGTTGCTGAGCTCAAAAGTAAAACTATTTCACATTCCTGGCATCGTTAAATGGCAAACAATTTCCAAACTAAGAAGTATTTCTAGGGCAAAGATAACATCTAAAGGGGAAGCTGTAAGATCTTTGTTGAGGCCTTAGGAATATCACAAAGATTCTAATATAAACTTTCAGACATACAAAAAGACCTCTAACGATATCAAAGGCATATCTCATAGACCCTCCCTTTTAAAGGGCTTCCAGTAATTTCCAAGGGCCTTGTCACACAGCAACCTCTCAGGGACCTCAAGATAAAGAAGATAGCTTAAAGATATCTGTGCTTGTGGCTTTTGTATAATGGAGTGGATCTTAATAGAGCCCGAGAAAACCCACCAAGTTTTAAGAAATTTGTACTGATGGAAACATGTTGGTTTGTACTAAGAGGGACAGAGATAGCTCATGAAGGGAGACCTTCCCCCATACTGCCATAGGCAGGAAGCAGGATGAGAAGTTTACTCATTTGCAAACATGGACCAATTCTTATGGAAAAGAAAAGATGACTCAAAGGGTTGAACCAAGAGTTGGTTCAGATGATAGAGTCCGAAACCACAGATACAAATTCTAAGAAGTAGAACTGAGCTCTGGGG
>NW_023220797.1:0-679 GCF_002007445.2 Ailuropoda melanoleuca | reverse complement strand
TTCTCCCATTCAGTAGGTTGCCTTTTTGTTGATGGTTTCCTTCACTGTGAAAAAGCTTTTTATTTTGGTGTAATCCTAATTATTTAATTTTGTTTTTGGTTCCCTTACCTGAGGAGAAAAATATTTCTGTGACTAATGTCAAATTAATTACTGTCTAGGTTTTCTTCTAGGAATTTCATGGTATCAGGACTCACATTCAGGTCTTTAATCCATTTGGAGTTTATTTTTGTGTACAGTATAAGAAACTGATCCAGTTTCATTCTTTTGCACGCAGCCATCCAGTTTTCCCAATATCATTTGTTGAAAAGACTATCTTTTCCCCATTGCAATATTTTTGCCTCCTTTTTGCAGGTTAATTGACCATATAAGCGTGGGTTTATTTCTGGGCTCTTTATTCTGTTCCATTGATCTATGTCTATTTTTGTGCCAGTACTATACTGTTTTGATTACTGTAGCTTCGTAGTATATCTTGAAATATGCAATTATGATGCCACTAGCTTTGTTCATCTTTCTCAAGATTGCTTTGGCTATTTGGGGTCTTTGTGGTTCCATATAAATTTTAGGATTAATGTTCTAGTTGTGTGAAAAATGTCATTGGAATTTTGATAGAGATTGCATTAAACCTGTAGATTGTTTTGGGTAGTATGACCAGTATCACAATATTGGTTCTTCCAATTCA
>NW_023220796.1:0-679 GCF_002007445.2 Ailuropoda melanoleuca | reverse complement strand
GCCCCCCCCCCCCCCGCCCATTACCTCTGCGTGCCTGTGAGACAGCTAGTCTGCCCCGACTGTATTTCAAGAACAGGCCAGCTGGGAAGCCTGGGAAGTTGTCTCTTGGGGTCTAGAAACCTCACCCATCCTTTGCATATTGTCCAGGCGGTGTGGACCTGTGGCTCTGAAATTTGACGTAACATGAATTATTCCAAAGAATGGAACGCTCAGCCCAGCCTATGGTGTACGCCAGCAATCAACTCGCTTTGCCTTGTGAATATTACATTTTTGCCAAGAGCAGCCTTCCAGAATGAGGTGCTAGTTAATTCCAGTCGGGCATTTATTCGTTAATAAGTCTGCTGAATGCTAAATACTCCATTTGGGAGTATGCGACTGGAGAAAACTCAGCAGCTAATTATTATGTAGATCTCTTCTGTGATTCTCACTTTCAGTTCAATTACCTAAGCCACCAATCCTTAGCAATGTGAACTTATTTAATTTTTAGTTTTCTGTGATATTTTGCTTTTTGCTCCCAAAGAGTTTTTTTTTCCCCCCTCCAGTCTGCAACAAAACTGCTATGAGATTACTAATAACTGGATAGACATTTTATGTTGCTGAACAGAAAACTTTTCTGGGTTGTGGAGTACTGTGGCTTGCTCTGTTTTCTTTTCTGTTCTTTTTTTTTTTTTTTTTGGTT
>NW_023220795.1:0-1097 GCF_002007445.2 Ailuropoda melanoleuca | reverse complement strand
TGGGACCTCGGGCGAGTCACTGCCCCTCTCGGAAAACGGAGGAATGAGGAGCCTGGGGTCCCTCTGGTCTCGTGACTCGTGGGGAAGCAGCGAGGTGCCAGGAGAAAAGGAATGTGCATGAGTTTTGTGCGGAGCCCCGACCCCTGAGCGGGCGAGGGCAGCAGGAACAGGCATGGGATGTCGAGTCCCTGGAGACCCCCGGGCTGCTGGCCCACATTCCCCCGCCCAGTGAGTGGTGAATGTTTGTACCAGTGACCGAGGCCCAAGGTCAGGTCGGCTGGAGGGGAAGCTGGGGAGGAGAGGAAGGTCTCACTGATCCTGTCCTCAGACCGGCAGGAGGGGACCTCCAGGTTTGCCACCCTGGAGATGAACCCCAAGAGAGCCCAGAAACGGCCAAAGGAGACGGTGAGTGTGTGCGAGGCCTGGGAGAGGCAGGGGGCTGGCCTCCCAGTGAGGAGAGGAGGGGGTCGCCCCCAGCCCTTGCCCCCTGCTGCTGCAGTGCCTGACCTGCTCGCAAGACCTGACCAGCTGCTGTCTTGATGGTGCCAGGGGCAGCCACCAGAGCAAAGGCCTGGGAGAGCCGGGCCGGGGTGGGTTTAGCAGTGGGGAAGGTCCAGGAACCACAGAACCTTGGTGATTTGCCAGATACTGGGCCTGGAAGGTGACTAAGGGGAGTTTGGGATCCGTGGCCACTAGGAGGGAGTCTGGGGGAGACAGCTGAAGGTCCCCGGGCTGCTCTGAGAGTCTGGGGTGGAGGCTTCGGCTGAGGGGAGCCTTGGTCCTGGCTCATCAGCCCCACCCCCATGCCACAGGGTGTCATCCAGGGCACTGTTCCCTACCTGGGCACGTTCCTCACAGACCTGGTGATGCTGGACACCGCAATGAAGGACTATCTGTATGTGAGTGAGCCCCAGGGGCCCGTCNCCGGGGTGGGAGTGGGGCCGGGGTCCTGGAGCCCTGGAGGGAGGTGCCCCTCACTGAGCCCTGAGCTCTCAGAGCTAGGCGCACCGCATCTGAGAGCCCCCGGCCATCCCCGGGGGCCAGGGCACCTGCCCATCTCACCAGTGAGTAAAGAGCTAGGCACCCAGCTGGTGAGG
>NW_023220794.1:0-679 GCF_002007445.2 Ailuropoda melanoleuca | reverse complement strand
TCCATATCTAAATTCAGACTTTCGGCTAGGGCTTCCATTCGGTATTGAGCACAGGTAAAACACTAAAATATGCTACAGTATGGTATTTTCATTATTCATACATTTAAAAAGTTATTAACCTATGGCTTATCTACTCAATATAAAATCATGCAGCTAACAGAAGTGTTTATAAAGTATTGCAATAACATAAAAAATACATAGCTTAAACTTTTAAGTAGAAAAATTTGAAAATACAGGAAAACCATAATTTTGAAAACTAAAACTAAATGTGCATTTCCTTCTCCTGTCCTTCTTTCCATTTTTCCTTCTTTCCTTCCTTCCTCCCTCTCCCCTCCCTCCCTCCCTTCCTTCCTTCCTTTCTTCCTTCCTTCCATCCTTCCTTCCTTCCTTTCTTCCTCCTTCCCTTCCTTCCCTGTAGAAATATTTTACAAGTAATTGATACAAATTTGCTGCATAACACTGGTGCCTTCTATTTGTGGTAATACCCAAACTGTATTCAAAGGCACACTTTCACGGGTCTGCAAATTTATATTCACATAATACATGTTTGAAAGTACTTATATCTTAATTAGTAAGATTTGTTATAACACGTTAGCTTTCTGATTTAATTTCTTTTATACCTCAACTATTAAATTATGTTACTACTGTTTACTGTTAAATTACCCATGATTATTTTGTT
>NW_023220793.1:0-679 GCF_002007445.2 Ailuropoda melanoleuca | reverse complement strand
CATTGCATCATAAGAAACGTAGATTGTTCAGGGAGCCTGGGTGGCTCATTGGTTAAGCGTCTGACTCGTGATTTTGGCTCAGGTCATGACCTCAGGGTCATGGAATCTAGCCCTGCATTGGGTTCTGTGCTCAGCGGGGAGTCTGCTTGAGATTCTCTCTCTCTTTCTCCCTCTGCCCTTCCACCCTATGTGCATGTGGTCTCTCTCTCTAAAATAAAAAAATAAATAAATCTTAAACACAGGTTATTCATATATATTTCTATTGAAGAAGAAATCTAAAAAATCAAAATTTTGTCATTCATTGGTTTTCCTAAAAGGAGAAACTGAACATCTTAACTAGCATACTGGAAACTGGAGGCAATCTAATTCCTTTATTTCTCTAGAAAAAAATATATTTATTGGAATATTTGAAAAGAAAAATATGAGGCAGACATCTTTTTTTAAGTGCCAATAATGTACAAGCACAGGAACCAAAAATGATGAAGACCAAGAGGCCTTAAATTTTGTGGCTTACCTAAGCCCTCTGTATACATAATGTTTAAAATTTGGTGGAAATGCATACTTTCCAAGCTTTCTTTTTCATATATGAAAACACAGAGGCATAAAGCAGTTAAGAAATGTTGTTGAGTTTAACTAATACTCTATCAAGATACTATTGATTTATGAGTAAAAAAAAAAA
>NW_023220792.1:8104-14771 GCF_002007445.2 Ailuropoda melanoleuca | reverse complement strand
CAGCAATCAACAGTTGTACAAAGAAAGTGTCAGTGCAGGACAGATTTAACAGTGGGGGCATGTCACAGAAGAAGTGCTTGATGACATNCCCACAGAAGTGGAGCTGAAATATGGTACACAATTGGGATATAGAAGCAGAGAGTCCAGCCAAATAGGATCCCAGCACCATCCGAATACAGAGGGTGGGTGACATGATTGCTGAATAGAGAAGTGGATTACAAATGGCAGTGTATCGGTCATAAGCCATGGCTGTCAGGAGACAAGACTCACTCAGTCCCATGGTTGAAAAGACAAAGAACTGAACAGCACAACCCACAAAGGTGATAGTCTGCTGCTCTCGGAAAAAGGTGGAGAGCATCTTGGGAGCTATAGAGGTCACATAGCAGATATCTATGAAGGACAGAGTACTGAGGAAGAAGTACATGGGTGTGTGGAGCTGAGAGTCCATCCTTATTAAGACGATGAGGCACAGGTTCCAAGTCACAGTCAAAATGTAGACCAGCAGGAATACGACAAAGAGCACTGCTAGGATTCTGGGAAAATCAGAGAATCCCAGAAGGATGAAATAAGTGATCTCTGTAATATTTCCTCCCCCAATCATTGGCTTGCTGCTTCTGAAATCAGAAAATAGAGAAGAGAATGCACTGCTGACTCAGGTGAAATGACAGCATTACAATTTTCATAAATACCATTTTTTCCTCCAGTTGAGTGCTGGGAAAGACACAATGCCTCACCGTCCTGATGAAAAGATCCCAGGTTTTTACCTCAAATTGTCAAGAAATACTTTTTACTGTTTCAGATTCTCAATTATTTCATGAAGTCTCATAAAATTAAAGAGATATTTTTGAATTAGACAGAGAAGTAAAATAATAGAAATGCTGTTTTTATTACACAGATCATTAAAACTTTTTTTAAACCTCTGATAATTCATATATAACTGTTGCTTTACAAGAACATAAGGAATCACTCCAGATTAACACTGAGATAGCCCTTCAGTCCCAGACGGTCATCTAGACAATGTTTTAAAATTTCCTCTTTCATCCTTAAGAAAAGTTATTTACCCTGTCTCTAATAATTTCACACTTGTAAGAATGCAGTTAATATATCATCTTGTAACTGGTCTGGAAAACTATATCATAACTGATGACTCTGATATTATTTTCTTAAGGCACAGTATATGTGCCCAATAAAGTCATGGAACAAGTCTTCTTAAGGAAGTCTTCCTACCAAGTATACCAAAGGGAAGGTAGTATAGCTCACTAGTGACCCCAAACTTTTTTCAATTTTAGGGTATTTTACTACTTGACAAACAGCATGGTACTGTGCTTAAAAGTTGAGACTTTGGAGTTTTGTCTGATTCCCTCTCACTTTATGAACTTGTCCCAGCAGATTACACACTAAGATTGATTCCTCAAAATAACGTGAGAACATTAAGAGCCCCTGAACTCTCAGATTACTAGGATAGTTACATGAAAATTCATGGAGATGCTCAGCACACAATTCCGGACACAGTAATTGTTCAATAGGTGTTGGCTATTACCGTCATGGATCGCTTACAGATAAGCATGAATGACAGCTGTACCCATGGTTAGCAGCGTCAACAGTGCTCTAGTTCTATGGGTTAATTTGAGGGATTTCCTGAGGCACCACTGACCTTGTAGACAGTGAGGAATCATTACCTCTGGGCAGATGTAGATTCAGACCTCAGGTAGGAGCAAATCAAACCACCTGGGGCCACGAAGACACAAAGCACATAAACAATTTTCTATTTAGTCTGCTTGAGTTTGGGTACACTTGGTCAACTGACAGCCAGCAACAAACTATGATGGACCTTGATGCAGAGGAAAAGTAAATAATCTCAATTACCAAGTACTACATAGTATATTTCATATGTTTTATTGATACAGTCATCATGGTAGAGCTCACTGACAGATACGTAATGGATTGCAACTATGGCTTATGCTCCATAACTGACTGTCCTTCCTTGAGATGAAAGAGCAACTCAATGAGAACAGCTAAGAAATTTTTGAAAAAATATGAATAATTAAAAAGACATGAACTTTCAAGTATTAAAAAGTATTATAAACTCTGACAATTCACTATTCTTATAAAAATAGACACATGTCAAAAGACCTAATTGACATTTTAGAAAAATTTAAATATCAGTAAGAATTTAAATATGATAAAATTAGTATTTTAAATTGATAACAACTGATAAATTCTTGATATGCATTTATGAAATCTTGGTAGGAGGAAAAATTGTCTGAAATATAACACCAACACAGAAACTAGAACAGAAAACTGTAACAATTTTACATTTGGTTATGTGACAAAAACCCACTTAAATAAAATACTTTTTGTAATATAACTGATAAGGGAAGAAGTGTCACAAAGCATAAAAAAGACAATGTAGTAATGCCTTTAATTAAAAAGGCACAGGGGCGCCTGGGTGGCACAGCGGTTAAGCGTCTGCCTTCGGCTCAGGGCGTGATCCCGGCGTTGTGGGATCGAGCCCCACATCAGGCTCCTCTGCTATGAGCCTGCTTCTTCCTCTCCCACTCCCCCTGCTTGTGTTCCCTCTCTCGCTGGCTGTCTCTATCACTATCTAATAAATAAATAAAATCTTAAAAAAAAGGCACAAATCAGGGTATGGGGCACTCATATTTAATTCTGATGAGGGTATAAAATGATTCTCTTTCTATAGGAATAATTTTGTTCCTTTATATAGTATCTCTGCCTGTCAATCTCTCTGTCTCTCACTCTCTCTCTCACACAAACACAAACACAGGAGACAATTAAAAATACCAGAAGTAATGACTGGTATGATTTTGAATTCCTTCTTTAAGCCTCTCTGTATTTGATCAATTTTTGACAAACATTATATATACAGGAAGAAAAGTTATTAAGATATATAAATCCTTAAAAGTAAGCCCAGTGTAAGACACAAGAGAGAGAGGAAGGAGGGGAATTGAAGAAGAGAGAGAATAACACAGAAAACAGACTTTCAGAATTTCCTGGCTTTGACCTACTGGCTGTGTCACCCTTAGCAAGTTATTAACCTCTCTGTGCCTCGGTTACCTAATCTATAAACGGCACTAAGAGTACTTATCACCTCAGAGGGTTGCTGCAAGGATTGGTTGACATAAAGGGCTTAAAACAGTAAGGGCTCAATAAATGTTAGCAATTATCATCCCCATTATCGTTCCTCTCTTTGAAAGAAAAATAAAGCAAAGTAATACTGAAGGGGTTCTTTAGATCAATTATTTTCTAAGGTCTTTACGCCTAGAGTCAAGAATATCGTTAGTCAATGACTGTACTTATTTCTATCTCAGATTACTCCGTTACCTCCCAGTCAGCTGGACTGTAAACTCCTGATGTCCCTTTTTATGTGCCACCACCACCAGGTACTCTGAGCTGACGAGGCTCTATACAGTACATGCTCTACTGGAGATGCCTCACTACTTAACGATAAGCACCTTGTATACTAATATTGTGTTACTGAATAACTACATATTGAACAATGGTTCTTTCACCCCTTTTGGATGCAAAACTGAAATCTTATTTCATTTCAATCATGGTTTTATGAGATTGGAAATCTTTCTGTTGACTCCTAAAGTCTTGCCAATATGATTTCTCCACAATTTTATCCAGGATGAGTTGGAGTCAATGAAAATATTTTGAAAATTTAAAATGTCATGCACAACATTCCCCAATATACCAACATAATCGATCAGTTCAGTGAAAAGAAGTTAAGGTTGTGATCAATCACTTGCAGTAAAGCTCTTCATTTACCTATTACATCTGGTGACAGAGGCAGCCAGATATAAAGGTATTTTATATAACTTATCGTTCCAAAAAACATATGGAATTGTGGATTGCTTAATTAATTCATGATGAAATGTATCTTGTCAAACTTTGATAAGGTAGAGGAAAAGGGGGAAATTAACTTTTTGGTTAAGTTTTTGCAATGGGTACATCATTTCTCAAGATAATTAAAGGAAAGGTGACTGATGTAAATATTTATTGGAGATTTTACTATGTGCGTCAAGCTAATCAAAACCTTTCCAATTCTGATAAGGAGGATATGGCCAGTTGCTAAGGTTGGGCAGAGTACAAAATCAGCTAAAGAAGCCAAGATGTTGCAACGAAGAAGAACAATGTAAGTGAAAAAATTGTTAAAAGAGACAGACCAACAATGCCTTGAAGTGAGTCATCTCTGATATCTGTGTTATGCACACCCGTGCCTCCAGACCTGCAGGGACTCCAAAGATGACCACAGAAACCCTTTTGAAGTATTTCAAACAAACAAACTGAGGGCTTCAGAGGGGCGGGAGTGGGGGAATGGGATAGACTGGTGATGGGTAGTGAGGAGGGCGTGTGTTGCATGGTGCACTGGGTGTTATACGCAACTAATGAATCATCGAACTTTACATCAGGAAACCAGGGATGTACTGTATGGTGACTAACATAATAAAAAAATATTTTAAAAAATCCATTGAAACGGTACATGAGTACTTTGTTATATCATTATTTAGTGACATGCTTGCCTTTTGCTACTCAATAATTATCAATCAAAGCTATATATTAACATGGAAATCAACTTAATTAATATTATTATAAGAGCAGACTCCTTAAACAAGAGAAAATTCAAAGAGTCCTTTGGATGGATAAAGTTGGAAAATCTAGACAAGAATATAGGATCTTAGGAAATTCCCCTGAAAGTCAGCAAATTGTTATTTTTAATTCAGTGCTCAATTATTAACTTCTAAAATTTGTTAGCTTTTATAAACATTGTCTCACTAGATTCTAAACAATTCCACTATCCCCATTTTCACAGGTAGAAAAAAACCAGAAGATAACAGAGCTGAAGGTCACAGCCTTAAGAAATTGCAGAACTGGAACTTAACATTCATCCCTCATCCCAGAATCTCCCTGAAATTTTGGATTAGACATTAATCTCTTCAATGAGGGTCAGAGAAGTTAGGAAAGGAGAAAGAGAACCCACGAAAAAGCCAGAGTGGAGGGTGTGGGTGTGAGGAAGATGTGAAAAATGGGAGAGACTAAGGACCACAAACCTTGCTCCACACAGGTTCTACTGGAAGAATTACATGGCTTTTAAGACAGCACAGAATCCACTGTTCTCACCAAGTCTTGCCCTCTCACCTTGACCTAGATTCCCCAAAAAGACACAGCTCTTGCCAAAGGCTAAAACTGCTTATTTCTTTTCCAAAGGAATTTCCTGGGTGGGTTCTGCTGCTCTCCAAGATGGAGCCTTTGGCCATGAAATAGGCTGCCCACTCAGAGTAAGAGAGGAACCCACAACTGGAGATCCTCTTAAATGTGTAATTGTTAAGGGCAGAGATAATAGGAGAAAAGACAATTAGAGGGAGAAAACTCTCTAGGTACTTGTTCTCTGGAGTCATGGTTGTCATGGAGTTTTTGTCCCTGCTAATTTCATGTCCCATTTTGCCATGTCCCTTCTGGCTCCATTCCCCACTTCCCCATAGTCCAATCATGTCCATATGATTATACCTTTTCTGTTAGAATCTGAGGAGTCATTAGAGCTGGAAAGAACCTAGGAATCATCCAGTCCAATTCCTTCAATTACCAGGTGAGGAACCTAAAGCCAGAGGAGCTAAAAGGTTTGCACAAGATGACACTGGGGAAAATACTAGCTGGTAAAATACCTTAATTGAAATAAATTAGATATCTGAACATTTCCCTGTGTATGAATCACTTTCATTTTAGATATACACATTTGTACATTTTCTCAAATATCTGACCAGATCCAATCATCACAGCAGCCTGTGAGGCAGACATGGAATTATTTCCTATGTGTAAGCAAGGAAATTGAGGCAGTAAGGAAATCAGTAAAACTAATTCATGACAGGAGCCATGACTAATCATGGTTACTACCTGGGGCATTGGTATCATCAACCAATCTGGGTAGAATTCTGACCCTTCCACTTGATGACTGTGTGACCATGAGCAAATGCACCTCTCTCAGCCTCAGGATTATCACCTGAGGATTACCATAAAAGGGGGCTGAGAGTAGTAGATACTTCATAGAGTAGATCTTCATAGAGAGAAGCAAATTGGGNGCAAATTGGATAATACTTATAAAGCACTTACCGGGGATGCATTACAAGCCTGCCTTCTATTAATACTCATTGTAAATTCTATGTTCTGATTTGGAGTTATTTCCAAAGTTATGCTGCATTACTAATCCTTCACTAAAAATATCTACTTAACATCATTCCCACAAACATTTTTTGCTTCGTTATTTCTAGGGCTTTTTTTGTTTGTTTCTAATATTCTGAAAATGAAAGTCATCTACCCTACCAGTGACTAGGGATACAGAGATGTTTTAGATAAGGTCCCATTCTTGATTTGATCTACGTCAACTATTCTCACTTCTAGGGAGAAAGGCGTCAGTGTGCAATGAATTATTTGGCTCTTGCTGAGAGGTTCGTAGGTATATATTCCCCTGATAAGAAGTGTAATAACTTAGACCTTAAACTGAGCACGTTGCTAAGATAGTTTTTGGGGCACCTGAGTTGCTCAGTAGTTAAGTGTCTGCCTTCGGCTCGGGTCATGATCCCAGGGTCCTGGGATCAGGCCCCATATCGGGCTCCCTGCTTGGCAGGAAGACTGCTTCTCCCTCCCC
>NW_023220792.1:0-2281 GCF_002007445.2 Ailuropoda melanoleuca | reverse complement strand
AGACAAGGCAAGAAACCACAATTGTTGGAGAGGATGTGGAGAAAGGGGATCCCTCCTCCATTGTTGGTGGGAGCAAGTTGGTACAGCCACTCTGGAAAACAGTGTGGAGGTCCCTTAAAAAGTTGAAAATTGAGCTACCCTCTGACCAAGCCATTGCACTACTGGGTGTTTACCCCGAAGATACAAATGTAGTGAAGAGGTGGGCCATACGCACCCCAATGTTCATAGCAGCATTGTCCACAATAGATAAATCGTGGAAGGAGCCGAGATGCCCTTCAACAGATGACTGGATTAAGAAGCNCAACAGATGACTGGATTAAGAAGCTGTGGTCCATATAGACAATGGAATATTACTCAGCTATCAGAACGAATGAATTCTCAACATTTGCTGCAACATGGACGGCACTGGAGGAGATAATGCTAAGTGAAATAAGTCAAGCAGAGAAAGACAATTATCATATGGTTTCTGTCATCTATGGAACATAAAAACTAGGATGATCAGTAGGGGAACATAGGGATAAAGAAAGGGAGGAAAATCAGAAGGAGGAATGAAACATGAGAGACTATGGATTATGAGAAGCAAACTGAAGATGTCAGAGGGGAGGGGTAGGGGAATGGGATAGACTGGTGATGGGTAGTAAGGAGGGCACGTATTGCATGGTGCCCTGGGTGTTATACGCAACTAATGAAGCATCGAACTTTACATCGGAATCCGGCGATGTACTGTATGGTGACTAACATAATATAATAAAGAAAATCATTAAAAAAAAAAGACAGAGCAATCTGTATATCAGCAGCCAGTGTTGATACACATCTTATTCCACTTTTGAAACAGATCACGAGGACCAAAACTTTTATGTTCTACTTGAGACAGAGAAAACTGGCCACAGTTAATACCCCTGCCTATCGAACTATTTCATCTCTGGCTTTTGAGGCTTCCCAGAAAATATCAGCATCACAGTAAGTCTAATGATCTATGCCATAAATTAGATCACCGCATTCAAAACCATAAATCTCTACAACGTAAAATGTTGAACACAGACAATAAAAAAGAATACCACCTCTCCATATTTGTTCTTAGTCTGCAATATTTAATATTCACTAACTCTAACATTTTATTAAGATATTTTATCTAATTTCTGAGAGAGAGAGAGAGAAAGCAGAGAGGAAAATGAGAGGGAGAAGCAGACTCCACACTAAGCACAGAGACAATGTGGGGCTCCATTCCAAGACCCTGGGATCATGACCTGAGAATAAGGCAGACGCTTAACAGACTGAGCCACCCAGGAGTCCCACTGCAGAATATTAATAAATAATGAGGCCACTCCTCATGTCGGGTGAAAGTATGAACCTCCAGGAATTAAAGGTATTGTGTTTGTGCGGAATCAAATCAGCTGTCAGTCCACTTGGCGTATTATCTATGAAAAATTAAGCTTTTTTTCCCCAAAGGCAGTATGAATTTTGTTAGTCCATTCATGTGCATATTATTCGGGGTTAAGTTTTCCAATAGGACATATATGGACAGGATCTCAGAAAGACCATCTCTTCTTTTGTAACTTCCTCAAGGCATCTTTGATTTCCTTGTTCCTCAGACTGTAAATCAACGGATTCAACATGGGAACAACCACAGTGTAGAAAACTGATGCAAATCTGTCAAGGCTAGAGGAACCACCAGAGCTGGAACTCAAATAGACATAGACAGTTGAGGTATAGAAGAGGGAAACCGCTGTCAAATGAGAAGCACAGGTGTTGAAAGCCTTGGACCTGCCTTTAGCTGAAGTGATCTTCATGACGGACATGACAATATAGACGTAGGATATCACGATAATGAGGGCATTTACTATCCCAAAGAGCATTGTTAATATAGCAATCAACAGCTGTACAAAGAAAGTGTCAGTGCAGGACAGATTTAACAGTTGAGGCATGTCACAGAAGAAGTGCTTGATGACAATAGGCCCACAGAAGTGGAGCTGAAACATGGTACACAATTGGGATATAGAAGCAGAGAGTCCAGCCAAATAGGATCCCAGCACCATCCGAATACAGAGGGTGGGTGACATGATTGCTGAATAGAGAAGTGGATTACAAATGGCAGTGTATCGGTCATAAGCCATGGCTGTCAGGAGACAAGACTCACTCAGTCCCATGGTTGAAAAGACAAAGTACTGAACAACACAACCCACAAAGGTGATAGTCTGCTGCTCTTGGAAAAAGGTGGAGAGCATCTTGGGAGCTGTAGAGGTCACATAGCAGATATCTATGAAGGACAGGATTACTGAGG
>NW_023220791.1:0-679 GCF_002007445.2 Ailuropoda melanoleuca | reverse complement strand
TCTCTCTCTAAAAAAGCCAAAAACCAAAAAACACTTGATGTAGGAAATATGTTGGGGTTCAGAGCCAATGGCCAAGAAAGAATTCTTGAGACATCTTCAGTGCAAAAAGATAGTTTTATTAAAGCACAGAGACAGAACCTGTGGGCAGAAACAGCACTGGGGTCGGGCAGAAACAGCACTGGGGTCATGCAGAATGGCCCATGATATGCTTCCAAGTTGGGAGGAGGTTAAGGATAGTGTAAGTCTCTAAGGAATTTGGGAGCAAGGTTTCCAGGACTTTGGGGGGCTAAGCTACTGTTAGGAAAAGGTCATTGATTACTGTCTAGTAAAACCTTGTCATGAGACCAACCCATCAGATGTATATTGGTGGGCCATGGGCTTGGGGGATGATTGCTAACATATATGCTGGGGTGGGTAGAGATAAAGGAAGTTTCCGAAGGAATTTTTATACGTTACAGAAGACTTACAGGACCCTGGGGGGTCCAGCTAAGATTGCCTTTTGCCCTTGGGAGAGTGTCAGCTTCGAGGCAGTTGAGTTCCTAGAGGAAGGTCATTCTGCCTGTTTCAAGGACTTGTCAGTGGGCTGTAAGCAGCAAGGAAACCTAACTTTTCTCTTTTGCCTTTGTTTCCCACATCATAACTAACATCTGTACAGAGTTTTAGGGTCACAGAGGTATTT
>NW_023220790.1:0-679 GCF_002007445.2 Ailuropoda melanoleuca | reverse complement strand
TGTGCTGGCAGGCCCTTTCTTGCATCCTCTCATTCCAGCTCACCACCATCCTGACATCTACTTTCCAGAAGAATCAGCAGAGGCTTGAAGAAGGGAACTGGCTGGCTTGGCCTCACAGCCTCAGAGAGGAGGAAGGAGAGATGGTGTTGAGACAGGTTCTGCTGGTGGGCTTGCTGTGTGACCTCAGACTAGAGCCTCCCCCTGCCCAGGCGCCAGTTTCCTCTCTGGAATGATCTGGATCTTTGGCACACAGTTTCTGCCCCTTGGAAACTTGGCATGCTGGGTGGTTGCAGAAACTTGTGGCCTGGTACATCTCAGTGGCCAACTTGCTTCATTTAGAGGCAGTTTTTTCAGGGTAAGTTCCCATGAACGAAGATTTGCTGATATAAGAGCCCTCGTTCTCACTGCATTTGCAAATTGCATTCTGGAAGCTATGGGCCAGCTCACAGGGCCACCACCAGTGTGGGTGGACTGGGTGAAGTCAAGCTGCACCTGCCCATAGGGAGCCCAAAGATGAGCCCCAACCCCCAAAGGGTGCAGCTCGGCCATGAAGGCAAAGGAAAGACATCTGTGACTTGCTCCCATCCAGGAAATGTGCCATTAGGCCTTGCCATTTCAGGGCAGAGCAGCTGAAGGCAGGCTCGAGGGAGGGAATAGAAGAACTTGAAACAGAGGCGCT
>NW_023220789.1:0-679 GCF_002007445.2 Ailuropoda melanoleuca | reverse complement strand
ATAAGACTGTGTCATCTACATTGAAAATCTGTTGTTCAGTGTAGCTGCCTTCTTTAATCATCTTATTAGATATTCAGAATAATTTGCTACAGTTCTACAACAGCACTTGTTGCTTAGCTCTGTACTTTTATGCTATGGATTTGGCTTCTTCCCTTAACCTCATGAAATATCCTCTTATAGCTTCAGACTTTTCTTTTCCAGCTTCCTGTCCTCTCTCAGCTTTCACAGAATTGTACAGTTAGGGCCTTGCTCTGAATTAGGTTTTGGCTTAAGGGAATAATATGGCTAGTTTGATCTTCTATCCAAACCACTAAAACTTTCTCTGTATCAGCAACAAGTCTTTTTTTCTTTCTTATCATTAGTGTGTTCACTGGAATAACACTTTTAATTTCCTATAAGAACTGTTCCTTTGAATTCATAACTGGGCAAACAGTTTGGTGCAAGAGCCCTAGATTTAGGCCTGTCTCAGCTTTTGACATGCCTGCTTCACTGAACATAGTAATTTTTAGGTTTTAATTGGCAGTGACTTTCACAGGCCATGTATGGTTATTAATCGACCTAACTCCAATATTGTTGTGTCTCAGGGAATAAGGAAGCCTGAAGAGAGAAAGAGAGATGGGGGAATGGGCAGTGAGTGGAGTAATCAGAACACATATAACATTCATTAAGTTTGCTTTTT
>NW_023220788.1:0-679 GCF_002007445.2 Ailuropoda melanoleuca | reverse complement strand
AGTATTTGTGTTAGAATTCTATCTTTGCATTCTTTTGACACTTTCCTGCTCGCCACATAAATTTTATAGCAACCCTGTGTGGCAAATTGTTCTATATTAACTGTAAGCGTTAGTGGAAGACAATTCTGTTCTTTCTTTCTTTTTCTTTTTGTTGTTGTTTTGTAGCATTACTACTTTGGTTAACAGATTCTGATTATGGTTGGAAAGAAATCCTGATTGTTGAAAATTTTCACACCGTCCTCTATGTCCATGAAAAGTGTTGGCTTGACTTTTCAATTACAGCTTTCTAAGGGAGTTACTGGGTAGGTTTTACAGATTCTAGAATTATTTCTTTTGACCTACAAAGAAACTCCTTTCTGAAGCACTCTCTTATGGCAGTTTAAAAGTGAGTCCAGCTGCTTCAGGTTGCTTTGATTATATGCCTAAATGCATTTATGAATCTGAGTTTATACAGAATGCCAAAACAATGAAAAATTTAGTTGTGATACTTTAAAATCTTATAAAAATACAAGCTTTTATAAGAATAAGTATATCAGGAAAAGCTAAAGGGATGTGGGAAAGTCTGTCTCTTTGATGGCTTAAAATGGATGGTTAAATACTATAGAACTTAGAAGAGAAAAATAAAATGCCAAAATGCTTAATTTTCATTCAAATTATACTAAAAATTAAATATTTTTTT
>NW_023220787.1:0-679 GCF_002007445.2 Ailuropoda melanoleuca | reverse complement strand
GCTTGTGTTTCCTCTCTCACTGGCTGTCTCTATCTCTGTTGAATAAATAAATAAAATCTTAAAAAAAAATACATAAGTCCTGCTTTTCGGGATTTAAGATAATTAAGATTCTTTTAGTTCCTGGGGTCACCTTAGGGACCCACCTCTCATTGTATACCAGAGAACCTTAAACTTCTCCTTCAGAGAAAAGTTTGCCATTTTATTTTATTTGTTTGATTATTTCCTTAATATCCATCTTCCGAGTTAGAGTATATTGTCCAGGGGAACAGGCACTGCTTCAAAGGTTTTGTCATCATTGTATCTTCATCGAGCGCATGCTAAGTGTTAAATAAATAGATACTGAATAAGCAAATGAAAAAAATGAACTCTACAGCCCTGTTGAGACAGAAATAGTGTAGAAGGTTACTTTAAATCTGTAGTTTTGCAAGACATCATTTAGCAAATACAGTGATAAGTTATTTACTGAGCATCTATTATGTGCTTGGTGCTCTTGCAAGTGCTGAGGATAGAGTAGTGAGCAAGACAGATACAAACTCCTACCCTCACAGAGCTTACACTTTTACTGAGTGAATAAAATAAGGGAGATGTTTCAAATTGGGGGTGATATTTTGTTATGTGTTTACATAAACCCCTATCTTTGATATTGATCTTATCTTTTGGAACCAACCATTTTTTTTTT
>NW_023220786.1:0-679 GCF_002007445.2 Ailuropoda melanoleuca | reverse complement strand
TCGATCCCATAATGCCGGGATCACGCCCTGAGCCGAAGGCAGACGCTTAACCGCTGTGCCACCCAGGCCCCCTCTATAGGCATTTTTGAAAAGGAATTCAAAATGTCACATTTTATATGTTCCTAAACCAGGTTATATCTATTGGAAATAATACCATAATTTTATTTGATAAAACCATGATGAACATATCCCATTTTGTTTCTCATTTTGTAGTGCTATTAATATTTCTAATATTCATGTTTCTTTTTCTTATGTCTTCTTCATATGTTGGTTCACTGGAATTTATTATGCTTCTACAAAAAGTATTATCAAAAAATGCTTTTATTCCCAATATTTTAGCTTTTATGGAGAATAGATTAATTTCTTCCTTTCATTTTTAGAATGATTGCCAAGGGTTCCTGTTGCTTTCTAACCTACTTATAAAAGGGTTCTTTCCCTCAGTAGCTGGAGATTCTCATGTAAAAGAAAGCCTTTTTTTTTTGAGAGAGAGAGAGAGAGACAATGTGTGCAAGAGCGGGAGGGGTAGAGGGAGAGGGAGAGAAAATCTTAACCAGGCTCCTGGCTGAGCCTGATGCAGGGTTTTATCTCATGACCCTGAGATCATGACCTGAGTTGAAATCAAGAGTTGGAAGTTTAACTGACTGAGCCACCCAGGCGCCCTCCCCCCATTTTTTTTTTT
>NW_023220785.1:0-678 GCF_002007445.2 Ailuropoda melanoleuca | reverse complement strand
TTACAGATTTTTCTATTCTAAACATTTCATATATATAGAAACATGAATTATGTGGCTGTTTGTGGCTGGCTTCTTTCACTTAATATAATGTTTGAAAATTCAACCATATCGTAGCATATCAGCACATTATTCCTTTTATTGGCCAAATACTATTCCATTCTCACATATATCACATTTGCTTATCTCTTTATCAATTAATGAATATTTGGGTTGTTTCCATTTCTTGACTATTGTCAATAATGCTGTTAGAACATTCACGTGCAAGTTTTTATGTGCACATATATTTTTGGTTCAACTGCATATATACCTAGGGGTAGAAATGCTGAGCCATCTGGTAAACTCTTTAAGTTTTTGAGGAATAACCACCACACTGTTTTTCATAACAGCCACACCTTTTTACATTCCCTCATTAATGTATGAGTATTGTAGCTTCTCCACATCCTTGCCAATGTTTGCTATCATTCATCATTTTTGTTATAGCCATCTCAGCATGTGCGAATTGACATCTTATTATGGTTTTGATTTGCATTTCCCTATTAAATGATGTTAAACATATTTTATGTACTTATTGTCCCGTTGTATATTTTCTTTAGAGAGATATCTATTCAAAAATTTTTGAATATTTTCTAATTGGATTGTCATTTCATTGTTTAATTATAAGAATCCTTTATATATTTT
>NW_023220784.1:0-678 GCF_002007445.2 Ailuropoda melanoleuca | reverse complement strand
GGGGCTCCATTCCAGGAACCCGAGATCATGACCTGAGCCAAAGGCAGACACTAAACCAACTGAGTCACCCAGGGGCCCAGGAGAGTGTGTCTTAACCAGTTCAGACTGTTATATATTCCACAGACTGGCTTAAACAATACATATTTATTCTCCCAGTTCTGGAAGCTGGGAAGTACAAGATCAAGGTGCCAGTAGGTCTCATGTCTGATGAAGATCTGGTTTCTGGTTTGCAGATGGCTATTTTTATTTAATTTTTATTTTTTGTATCTTCACCTGGTGGAGTTCAGACTGAGAGAGATAAGCTCTGTTGTGTCTTTTCTTAAAGGGCACTAATCCCCTCCCAAATCACAGGCCCTACCTCCAAATACCATTATAGAGGGGACTAAGCTTCAACACAGGAATTTTGGGGGACACATTCAGTCCATAGCAGTACGTGCGCATGCATGTATCCACACATTTGCATTTGTTGGACACCTACTATGTGTAGCATTTCCACTCACTGTGTCATTTAATGCTCGCAAGGGTCCAGTACAACTATGATCCCCAGTTTACAGACATGGCTGTTGAGGGAGAGAGAAGTTACATAAGATATTTTGGTAGGGGTGATAGAAAGAAGGAACTGAAGTTCTTAGTTTTGAATTTAATAAATGGAGGTGTCAGTCAACTAGCAATAAGTCG
>NW_023220783.1:0-1915 GCF_002007445.2 Ailuropoda melanoleuca | reverse complement strand
AAAAAAAGGATACTATTACTTTGGGGGCTCCTGGTTGGCTCAGCAGTTGTGCCCCCAACTCTTGGTTTTGGCTGGGATCATTATCTCAGAGTCCTGGGACTGAGTCCCACTTCGGGCTCTGTGCTCAGCGGGGAGTCTGCTTTTGGCTTCTCTCTCTCTCCCTCTGCCCCTCCCCCCACTTGCTCTCTCTCTCTAAAATGAATAGATAAATCTTTTTTTTTTTAAAAACACTTATTTTTAGTCCCATTCTACAGATGAGGACACAGAGGCAAAGAAAGTCACTTGGTTTAAATCAGGGAATTACTTAATTGCACACCTAGGATTCCAATCCAAACAGACTGACTCACTCAACAAACCATTACACATTGGACGTACTCCTACTGATACATGAAGGACCTTGGTTATTTTCCTAAGTCTATGTCAGTCTTATCCAGACTTTAAGATAAACTCAGGAGGACGAAACAATCCATAAGTGTATACAGGAGGCCTGCCTACTTCTGGCTTCAGCTGGTCCAAAAGGAAATAACTAGAGAAAAATGCATCACACAATTTTTTTTTTCTGTTTCCTAGCTGATTGCTCCCTTTGTGTTAATACCTCATTGCTTTAAGTTTACTCATAAAAACACTGAGACTCCATAAAAGTTGTTTTTTCTGCTTTCTACCTGGGTGAAATGCAGTCTGATATTCATTTTTAAACTCTTTTTTAAAAGGTTTTATTTGTTTATTTATTTGAGAGAGAGCGCGAGAGAAAACAGAGCGAGCACTAGCTGAGGAAGAGCAGTGGGAGAAGCAGACTCCCTGCTGAGCGGGGAGCCCCACTTGGGGCTCAATCCCAGGATCCTAGGATGACAACCTGAGCCAAAGGCAGATGTTCAACCAACTGAGCCACCCAGGTGCCCCGTCTTTAAATTATTTTAATATTTTATTTAACCCAATATGTAAAAATACTATTTCAACATGTAATAAAAATTAATAAAATATTTTCCTTTTTAAAAAAAAAAGATATATGGGTATACTGAGAGTCTTCATTATTTGATGACCAATGGAATACTGAGGCCATTTAAAATAAAATCCACTTTAAACCAATAACCATATTTTTATAGTAATTAATGGGGAAAAATTAAATTTGATTGAGATGCTCTTAAAAAGTAAGTTTAAAATTATATAAAAATTAACTTGTAATTTGACAAGTTAAAAGTATAATGTGCTAATTATTAAAAGGAAAAATAAATCAAAAAAAAATTCCTGGAAGATGAACTATTACCATCTGAATGGCACTGATATACTGCTTCTGTTCCACGTAGATGTGTGCTAGGTTCAACCACACATCACTGATATCTGCTGTTGCTTCTCTTACTTGGGCAAATACATCACGAGCTTCACGAAAATATCCTTTGTGGGCAAAACAGCTCC
Organism: Ailuropoda melanoleuca; assembly: GCF_002007445.2. Lineage (NCBI taxonomy): Eukaryota > Metazoa > Chordata > Mammalia > Carnivora > Ursidae > Ailuropoda > Ailuropoda melanoleuca. The sequence goes on along the minus strand of NW_023220783.1, from coordinate 502 downwards.
TAAAATTATAAAAAGGCTCACATTTAAGAATGTTCTAATTGTAGCCAGAAAAACAACTGANTTAAATTTGATTGAGATGCTCTTAAAAAGTAAGTTTAAAATTATATAAAAATTAACTTGTAATTTGACAAGTTAAAAGTATAATGTGCTAATTATTAAAAGGAAAAATAAATCAAAAAAAAATTCCTGGAAGATGAACTATTACCATCTGAATGGCACTGATATACTGCTTCTGTTCCACGTAGATGTGTGCTAGGTTCAACCACACATCACTGATATCTGCTGTTGCTTCTCTTACTTGGGCAAATACATCACGAGCTTCACGAAAATATCCTTTGTGGGCCAAAACAGCTCCTAAAATTATAAAAAGGCTCACATTTAAGAATGTTCTAATTGTAGCCAGAAAAACAACTGAAAGTCATATAATAAAACAATTATGTTTATTACTTTTAGGGAGAAATTATGATCTACAAACATTCCTGTGAAAGCACTTATTTCACAA
>NW_023220782.1:0-678 GCF_002007445.2 Ailuropoda melanoleuca | reverse complement strand
ACTATTAAAGGCAGAAACCACGTTTCAAACAGCTGGGGCGGGGGAGGGGGGGGCCGGGGAACACGCACGCTCTGGTCTCTATAACCGTTGCCCTACAGTCTCCTGAAGCTTCATCATGATCCGTTTACATTGCGGTTTTGACCCCTCTTGCAGGGGAGCTTAAACATCGGTTATAGAACAGAAATTACTCATCTGCACCCTCTTCCCCGCCCCCACCCCAAACTTATCTTTTTCCTCTGTTCAGTTTGCTCAATGTGGTTTTTCTCCCCTACCAATGTCCGGTTTGCTTAGTGACCTGAGACTATATAGCTCCAGGTAAAGAGATCTTTACACTTGTCTTTCAGGATGACGCTTAGTGCCAAGAGGACCAAGATGGCAAAGGTCAGTTCTGCACTCTCATGCATCCTCCTGGACCCCATGTCACACTGCAGTTGTGAGATCTTCAGAGTTCATGCTGGTTTTCTGTGTTTGAAACTTTTGTCCCAACTACTTTTAGTGACCTTGATGGGGGAGAGGGTCAGAAAGAGGATAGTACAACAAAAATTCTCTTTACTCCATGAGTTTTAATTAAAAATACTAAGTAATCATATTCCAATATTTTGTTATGTAAATTCCAAACATTCAGAAAAGTTTAAAGAATTTTACAGTGAACAACTATATGCCATCTAGATCCTACCA
>NW_023220781.1:0-1895 GCF_002007445.2 Ailuropoda melanoleuca | reverse complement strand
CCCCCCCCAAAAGAAAAAAGTTTAAGTGTATGCAACATAATATTAACAGTAATTTTGTCTGAATTACTGAGGAGGGGTGGTAATTGCCTTTCCTACATAGTTGTATTTTCTAGGTGTTCTATAGTTTATATGCATTACTTAAATAATTTAAAAAGTTAAATACATTAATTGAATATATGCCCAAAGAGAAAAGGGTGGGAAAGGCAAACAGCCAAGGAGAGTTGAAACAAGCAGAATGGAAGTGAGACTTGAGGGCAAAGAAGTTAAGTCTACCCCAGGTGCGAGGAACAGGAGACACAGCTCAAAATCAGACTCCATTCCCCCCACACACACACACACACCCCACCCCGGCCAGCCCAGGAGCCCCATGTTTGTCTTGGAATTATGGCTAACAGATCCCAGTAGAGTCCCAGGGAAGACAAAGAACCACTTTCCGGGCATAAAGGTAACCAGCTAAAAGGAGAAATTAACAAAATTTTGCTGGGGGTGGAGCTGGAGGATTTCACTCAGGAATGCTGATATTCACAGAACTATTTCTCTCCACCTTTGCTCTGCATCCCAAGCTCCAGGAGCCACTTAAAAGCAGGCTATCTATTTTCAAGAAGTAAATCTCTTGGACGAATACCTTATGTTTATGAGCTGGAATGGGAAGGTGCTGGGCTGTGTATTGGAACTCCCAGCCAGGGAAGACAGTTATCTCTTTTGGCACAGGTTCTCAGGGATGAGACCATGTCTAGCGGGGATTTTCTCCAGATTCGACAGCCTTGGCCCTACCGAAATGCGCGGCTTTGTTTTCACCATACATCACTCATCGTGAGTCTTTCGTTTTTCCTTTCAACCATCCACAGGTCAAATACTGTGTGTTCCCAACAGTCTGTGAACTTCTTGGACCAGCAAAGGGACATTCATTCTGCTCAGCACTCCTTTAACATTTCTATTGTGTTCGATTTCCCACTCCCCCTGCCCAGCTCCCCAGAGAATAACTTCTTCCTTGTTTTAATAACTTGGACTACAGTCAAGGTTGATGTGTTACTGCATTTTGCAGGATATTTTCTTCAGAAGAGACAAAACAGAGACTAACGGAGTAGCTGCAGCTTGTGAGCAGGTATGGGAAATCAGCGGCCATTAAGAACACACGGGAAAGGCTTTTAAAGAAATAAAAAGCAACCACCGAACGCAAAAGCACCATAAACAAACTTGTTCATAAAGGTGGACTAGTGCTTAGAAGGAATCCCTGGCAATTTTCTCTCCCAGGGACCCACTTAAAAAATCTAATTTCATTTGTGAGTGATGAAAAGGGTCAGAGTTAAGAAAGTGCGTTCAAGAAGTACCGTCTCTGACTTAAATTGAAATATAATATTCTCCCATTTGAGGTCATAAAAGTAGTTCTGATCCCAACGGGCACACAGAGATCAGAAAATGAATAAAGAAAGGAGGAGAGAGGAGTAAGTCAGGGGCAAGAGTATCCCCTCCTCCTCATTATATCATGTTTTCGCCTCCTCTTGCCCATGCTCTCCCTAAAAATCCCATCCCCACCCATTGTAATAACACTGCTCCCTGACATCTAATGAAAGATATCTCCAAGGACTTGCTTAGGACACAAGGAAAAAACCCTTTTCTTTTTTAAGTAAAATTTTCAAGGAAAAAAGATATGAACAAATATTTAATGGGGGGTTGTCTGAAGTTTACGATCTTTTTAATAAAAAAAAAATTGGGGGGCGCCTGGGTGGCTCAGTCATTAAGCGTCTGCCTTCAGCTCAGGGCGTGATCCCACGGTCTTGGGATCGAGCCCCACATTGGGCTCCCTGCTCCACTGGGAGCCTCCTTCGTCCTCTCCCACTCCCCCTGCTTGTGTTCCCTCTCTCGCTGGCTGTCTCTCTCTCTGTCAAATAAAT
>NW_023220780.1:0-678 GCF_002007445.2 Ailuropoda melanoleuca | reverse complement strand
GAGGTTTACCTGGCACAGCAGTTTCTGTATATTATTTCATGGGATCCCAGCAGGGATACAGCTCTGAGGAACTGACACATGTGGGAATCTGTAGCATGAGAAAGGTTCATCCTGGCCAGGGGCAGACGTTGAGCATTCCCAGCAGAGGGAGTAGGGTATGGGATGTTTGTGCAAAACTGGTGGTGAGGCTGGGGGACAGAGCGATCACCTAATGGAAGCTTCTGGGTGAAATCCTAAGGGCTGGACTAAGGCAGTGACAAAGGGATTGAGTTCCACTTTGAGATGTCTGATTAGTAAGAAGTTACTCTGAAGTCATTAATATACCTGATTATCCCCTTGATTTGTGCTCCTTGCTGATGGATCACTGCTTCATGAAATGCCAGCTCCTTCGTAACTCATATTTCTCTACTTTTACTTTTTCTCAGCAACTATCACTTCTGATAATTTTTACATTAATTGTACATAACACTGCTTTGCTTTAAACATATTATTTTAAAACATTTTGTTTTACAGTTCACTTCACAGCTTAAAATTCTGTAGACAGTGGTCATAAATCTCTCTTGAAAGAAAATGGAAGTTGTCTGTTTTAATTTCCTATCAATTCCCTACTGCTTGGGAAGAGGGATGGGAGACATACACACACACACACACACACACACACACACACACACACACACA
>NW_023220779.1:0-678 GCF_002007445.2 Ailuropoda melanoleuca | reverse complement strand
GGGGGGGTGCAGCTACACGGGGGTGGGCACAGCCCATCCGAGCCACTAATCAAGACCTCAGACTTCAGCGTGAGGGGAGAGGGGCTCCCTGTGGTCAGATGTGACTTTTAAAGGGGAGCCCTGCATTTAGGTTTTCCCTATAAAATTGGAAATCACTGGCTTTATTTTCTAAAACACTGGAGCTGGCTACGCAGAGCCTGTGCCCAGGTCTTACCTGGAGCCTGGCCTCTGCTGTGTGGCATCTCAACGACACGTCTGTATAAAAACCCTAACAAGGAAAATAATACTTTAATTTTGAAGTGCAACTATAGTGACAATTGATCCTATTTGGAAAAAATTTCATCCGAACTCTCTTGTAAAGACACAGGCTCGATCTTTACTGGGAGGCGTGAACCCTGGGAAGGAAGGTTAACACGTTAGAATGACCAGTGACGGATGGGTTCATCCTGCAGGTATTCAGTGGGGACCTGCAGGGAGTGAGGTGAGGGGCACGACGGGAGCGTGAACCAAGATGCACGACTTCCCCGAGTTTGTGATCTGTCTGTGCGTGCACACACGTATGAACATGCATGCACACACACACAACATGCACACGCTCTCACACACACAAACACATGCACATGTGTACACATAGACACGTCACACTCACATGTACGTGCATGCACACCCTCACACACA
>NW_023220777.1:0-678 GCF_002007445.2 Ailuropoda melanoleuca | reverse complement strand
CAAAAAACGCCAAAGTGGCTGGGGGAAGGCATGGGGTTAATTATACTACTTACAAGCTTTTTCTGGCTACTTTCTCAGTACATGAGAGATTTCATTTCTTGAATTATCTATGGATTGGTGGGACATATAATTTTGGCCAGTGATGTATGAGTGGACTTAACATATGTCACTTCTAAGGTGGAACAATTAACTGGTGTGAGACATTGCAGAACTCTGCTTTCCATCTAGTGTGACAAATGGCAATGTTCATGATGGTGGCTGTTCCTCCGTCTTGAGTCCCTGAGTGAGATGAGAGAACCTCCTCCCTCATTTCTCAACTAACCCATGATGGTCTTATTTCAGGAGAAAGAAATAAATTTGCTATTTTAAGTAATTAGAGATTTTAAATTAGTTGCAAGTGCACACAGCTGATTTACTTATTTTACTGATCACAGTCGATGGTGGAAAATGGCTCATTTAGCAAGAATGAAAGATATGTGAAAAAGGAGGCAAGGACATTGAATTTAACTCATTAGATATATTAATATCTATCTGCTTACCTATACATATATGTGTGTTTATGTATGTATATGCATATATATTATATATGACTCTATGTAAGGAGACAGAGTATATATATGAAGAGACATGTACGAAACCATAATGTATGTATTATAAAACTGTAATATATATTATAAA
>NW_023220776.1:0-678 GCF_002007445.2 Ailuropoda melanoleuca | reverse complement strand
GCGCCCCTGGACATGTTCTAAACCTTTTATTTTTGTCTTATTTTTAAAAAGATTTCATTTATTTATTTAACAGAAAGAGAGAATGAGAGAACACAAGCAGGGGGAGCAGTAGAGGGAGAGGGAGAAGCAGGTTACCCACTGAGCAGGGAGTCCAATGCTGGGCTCCAGGCAGGGCTCGGCACAGGGCTCCATCCCAGGACCCCGGGATCGTGACCCGAGCCAAAGGCAGACACTTACCCGACATGTAGCCACCCAGACACCACCGTTCTAAACCTTTTAAATCTCCTAATTCTTATGCATCACAGTTTTGGGTCATTATATACTTATGAGGCCACTGTCTCTGAAGTCAACTTCTAAATTTTTAATGATGAGAACATTTACTGTTATCACGTAAGAAGAAGTCCTGAGAGAGAACACCCTAAAGCCGGTTAATCTCATGTGAAAGCAAACCATTATCCACTGCAGGAAAGGGAGGAAGTGACCTATTGCCTGGTGCAGTATCAAGCGTGATCTACAGAGCAGAACTGGTCATTTGAGTCTCAGACTCTGAAAAGTGCAGACCAGCCAGTGGTGTTGGTAACCAAGGTGGAGGAGTCAAGGACATGGTTGGCAGCCAAGGCAGCTGCTTGTGACTTCTGCGGGGGCTTTGGGGACAGAGCTGAGGAGCACCAGTGTGCA
>NW_023220775.1:0-678 GCF_002007445.2 Ailuropoda melanoleuca | reverse complement strand
GTTTCTTCTCTTTCCCCAGTGCATTCAATGCCCATCTAATCGAGCCACTGGACACCAACCCTTGATCATAGTGCCAGCAAGAGCCCGTGTCTTTCCCATTTCTGTAGCACTCACCAGGTGCCAGGCAATGTTCTGAATGTTCTGCTAATGCTAACCCTAATCTTTAAACAGACTTATGAAGTAAGTACTATTAATATCTTACTCACACAGATGAGAACATGGGGCACAGACCAGTTAATCAGCTTGCTCACATATCTCATGACTGCAAAGTGGCTGGTGTTTGAACCCTGATCTGGCTACTGGGCTGGGGTCTGCAGTTGTCCCCCCTCTGCCTCTTGTTCTCCCAGCCACATGACCATCCTGAGCATTCTCCAAGAGCCTTGCTCGAACAGTGGGGTTGTTGTGGGATTGGACGTGTGTCCCCCTGCCCTTGCATGAAACCGCCCCATGAGGGCTTTGCGGAGCTGGGCCCACCGTGACAAGAGGAGGACACTTCCCCACACTTACCCCCTTGCAGGTTTTCATAAGTCAGGCCAAGCTGCCATAGAGGGTGTCCTAGAGAATTCACTGGACATTTTGAACTGTTCCAAGTAAAGGAAAGGATATCAGAGTGGGTCACTGAAAACAGCGTAAGGTTTTATCTGTTCTGTTTTTAGAGCTTTTCTGAATCTCCTTGCA
>NW_023220774.1:0-678 GCF_002007445.2 Ailuropoda melanoleuca | reverse complement strand
TTTTGAAGCCCCAGTCACCACAGCACCTCGTAGACAGCTTTAAAAAAAAAAAAAAAAGAAGAAGCTTTTCATTGTTTTTCATTCAGGTGAAAATTTAAAAAGCAGAGCAAAATACAAAGCATATGAACTGGAAAACTATCATTTCTTTTTGACACTATGGTGCCGTGCATTGTAAGGCACTGTTAGTTTTGGACTAGGTTACAGTATAATGAGCTCTAGCAAATATTACATGCCATTCTATTAAGAAACACTTCACTTACACAGTAGCTAATTTATTTTTAAATACAGCTGTGTGCTAAGGTATCAAATAAAACTTAATAGGCAACAAGATAATGTTTAGAGCTCAGGCTCTAAAGACAAGCAGACTGGCTTCAAATTTAGTTACTGCCACTTACTAGCATGTGACTTTGGTCAGGCCATTAAACTCCTCAAGCCTCAGGTTTTTCCATCTTTAAAATTAATATAATAACAATACCTATCACATTCTACTTATGTAGGGGTTTTATTAAATAATGTATGTAAAGTGCTTGTAAAGTGCATATTACCTTTCAATAAATAATTACAGCTTTTATTGGAACATGAATATAACAGGGTAGAGGTGAAGCATAGGGGCACAATTAAAGTATTATGGACAGCATTTTAAACATCATACAAAATTGTTTCCTTTCTCCTAAAAAA
>NW_023220773.1:0-678 GCF_002007445.2 Ailuropoda melanoleuca | reverse complement strand
GCTAAGTTGTTCTGCAATAAGAAATGAAAAACAAAATCTCATTTGAACAGAATAAAATTGAATTGCTCATTTTCAACCATTGTTACTGGTGGAAGGAGTACTGGGGTGGGGGTGCATTTCTCTGTCCTGGTTTCTGTGGTCATTCAAAGGGGCTCCTTCCACCTCAATACAAACCCTCTAAGTTCTTTTAAAGGTGAGAGAGGGTTATGCGGGGCGTGAGGGGGTATGGAAAGGTCTAGAAGTGGCATAGTATATGTCACTTTTCACCCACATTTTATTGGCCAGAACTCAGTCATACGGCTCCTTTCTGATTTTTTAACCCATGCTGGCCACATCTAATGTGGGTGTTGGAGACTGTGCCCTTGTCGAGAACTAAACAGTTCACATGGCCCACTTCCTGCACGAGGGCTGTTGTAAAACTCTCTGAACAATTAGGTTTTCTTTTAGGTAAGGCTCAAGAACCCTTTGGCAGCAAACTCCCTCAAATAATCATTATGCTTCTGATTTCCTTGCTTCTAGTAAGATCCGTGAGCTGTTAACTATATTCAAGGTTATTTTGTAGATTTAGATCACAGATTTCTCTATTTCTTTACTTCCTTACCTCAGGCCTGCCTCTCTCTCTACCTTGAGGCTGTAAAGCTTGAGTAGACAGGCCATTTCTTTGACTCAAAGCTTAGT
>NW_023220772.1:0-678 GCF_002007445.2 Ailuropoda melanoleuca | reverse complement strand
CTCCAAAGTATAGTATAATGACTGGCACACCGTAAACAATGAATTTTCATCTAATAACTCTGAGTTCCTTTATCCAAGGCCATAGGCAGATGCAAATTTAGTTTTTAGAAAAAATCTGTAGAGAGAGATCCCTAAAACTTTCCCACCATTACTAAGGCAAACATGTGAGAGAAGTGATTGTCTGTCATAGGGAGTGATATCCTCTAAATTACATGGCTCTTCAACATTGGCAGTAAAATTTGAACCATGATCTGATTCCCTTGTCTTCTGCTCTCCTCTTGTTGCCACTTGAAGAGACTGATGATTTTATGCCAAGGAAACAAGCTTTAAGAAGCAATAGGTATCCATTATTTACAATGGACTATTATTCACCCATAAAAAGGAATGAAATCTTCCATTTGCAACAACATGGATGGATCTAGAGTATTATGCTAAATGTAAGAAGTTAGTCAGAGAAAGACAAATACCATGATTTCACTCATATGTGGAATTTAAGAAACAAAACAAAAGAGCAAAAGGGAAAGAGAGAAAGAGACACACCAAGAAACAGACTTAATTAGAGAACTGATGGTTACCAGAGGGGAAGAAGTTGGGGCATGAGTAAAATAAGTGATGGGGATTAAGGAGTACACCTGTCATGATGAGCACCAAGTGATGTATGGAAGTGTTGAATCACTA
>NW_023220771.1:3562-6822 GCF_002007445.2 Ailuropoda melanoleuca | reverse complement strand
AACCATGACTGAAAGAACTGCTGGACTCGGGAAGCTGCTCTTAACTGGGTCTCTTTCCTGCTACTTTTTGTCGGTTGTTCCACTGTGTTGACTTTGTTCCTTTGTGTGGACTTCGTAAAATAAAACAAGCCTCCTAAAAAAAGACTACTACTAATATATTTTTAAAGTATATCCCAGAAAGAAAAACGCAGACCCAGATGCCTTCACAGTGCATTATACTAAACACTTAAAGAATNACTGCTGGACTCGGGAAGCTGCTCTTAACTGGGTCTCTTTCCTGCCACTTTTTGTTGGTTGTTCCTCTGTGTTGACTTTGTTCCTTTGTGTGGACTTCGTAAAATAAAACAAGCCTCCTAAAAAAAGACTACTACTAATATATTTTTAAAGTATATCCCAGAAAGAAAAACGCAGACCCAGATGCCTTCACAGTGCATTATACTAAACACTTAAAGAATCAATTCTAATCCCACACAAACTCTTCTAAAATGCAAAACAGAAGGTAATGCTTTCCACCTGAATGATTATGAATCCTGAGGACACTCATGATACTGCCCAAAACCAATTCTCCTCAAACTTCACAGGCTCTTCCTCTTTATTCTCCTTCCCCGACTTTCTCTCTTTGCATGGGCATATCTCATAAGGTCCCATTTCCAGACCTTTCCCTCTTGCCTTGATCTCTTAGCAGTACCTATATCTCTGGTAGTCATTTCAAAGATAAAACTCTGGGGAGGTAGGTAAGCCATTTCTTTTTCAATCACTATCCCTCTGACAGGTCTCTGTACATGATCCTACAAGTGTGCACTGCCCAACCCCAGGAGAACTATTCACATCACACACCTACAGATGGGGATCCCCATTCCAAATTTTCACCTAATGGTAGTAAAGCAACATTATTTCCCAAAAATCAGTAATTGCAACCACATCATAACTAATTGTAATTCATATAAAAGTGCCACAATGACCCTGATGTTGATATTCCTAGTGAGTTAGGGCTAAGAAGGAAACTAATGATCTCTTAAAGGAAAAAAAAGTTGATGCTCTACACTCAAGACAGACGATTATGATGCAACAAGCCAAATCTAACTTATCCTTTTCACACGAAATCTCTCTTTCTTACTTTCCCCTCTATAATTGTTTCCAACAGTCACGTAGATTTTAAATCTCAGGCTAACTCACTCACCCCTCCGATCTATTATTCTACATAGCAGAGTAAAATCCATCTGCCCCTGGGACATGACAACTGGCACAAGAAAGGGGTTGGTGACATTTGCTGACTGCAGATAGGATGGGTACCAGGTACACAGTGGAAGCTTGAGGACAGCCTCTTGAGCTAACCAGCTTCCCGTAAACACAAGGATTTTTTACTTTTGCTCCAGGAATCTATGCAAAAGCAACATGTACAAATTCTAGAACCATCTTTCAACTGTCTATCATTTCACTTTGAGCCTTTTTGAATCAAAGACATCATTCTCAGGGTTCTTTTTTTCATTTTTCTTCTGGAATTCACCTTTAAATACTACACATTGCTCTCCTGAGTGTGACTAAGCTTTGGGACTCTCTGCCTCCTGGATACGTTCTGTGTGCATAGCTTGGTTCATTGGCCACATTGATTCACTTACATAAGTTTATCACTTTGTAACCACAACAGTTTTCAGAAGGTTCACTGGAATATCCAACATGCCTTTGTTAACTACTTATCCTTACCACAGAGAGACATTTAGCAATAGAGTAATCAGTGAGACAAGAGTTATCGTGGCTCTCTAGAGACAACCTCTGGTCATTATGTGATATTGGCATGAGCAAGAGGACCATTAAAAAGTTGAATTCTCCTCTGGGTCATCTTGAGAAGTGGTCCCTATGGACCTGTAATTTGTCCAAAGTAACCAAGCTCTAGGCTTCTTCCTTAACTGAACTTTGTGCATGTTTGGATGACAAACACCTAACCTCTTGAGTGCCATTTGACCCAGCAGAGCAGAAGCAAATTAATACCCTACAACCCTATCCCTTTGTGCTCAGCTCCCTTCATTATGAAGAGAAGACACAGTGTGCACAGAGAATTTTTAATCTATGTCACAGCCGAATATTTCACCAGGGCCCTGGAAGGGTAGTTCGTCCATACAACTCACTTACTCTCTTCATTTCCAGCTGAAATGGTCTGTCACCTGAGGTCTAATTAGGGAGGAGATTCAAGATAATAAATTCTTATCATCTCAGAAATCTGGAGCTAGAAGAACCCATAGTACCTGCTTTGTCCATTCATTTTGCAGGAGAGAAAGCAGATGCTGCAGAAAGATATACAACTTGTTAATGGTCACACAGAAAGTGTGTGACTGATCCAGGTCTAGACTCTGGTCTCCTGGAACAGCGTTCTCCCAACGACAATCNCCAATGTTCATAGCTGCATTGTCCACAATAGCCAAATCATGGAAGGAGCCGAGATGCCCTTCAACAGATGACTGGATTAAGAAGCTGTGGTCCATATATACAATGGAATATTACTCAGCTATCAGAAAGAACGAATTCTCAACATTTGCTGCAACATGGACGGCACTGGAGGAGATAATGCTAAGTGAAATAAGTCAAGCAGAGAAAGACAATTATCATACGGTTTCACTCATTTATGGAACATAAGAAGTAGGAAGATCGGTAGAAGAAGAAAGGGAAGAAGAAAAGTGGGTAAACAGAAGGGGGAAGGAACCATGAGAGACTATGGCCGCTGGGAAACAAACTGAGGGTTTCAGAGGGGAGAGGGGTGGGGGAATGGGATAGGCTGTTGATGGGTATTAAGGAGGGCACATATTGCATGGTGCACTGGGTATGATACGCAAGTAATGAATCATGGAACTTTACATCAAAAACTAGGGATGTACTGTAAGGTGACTAACATAATAAATAAAAAATATTATTATTTAAAAATGGACGCCACTGGAGGGGATAAGCTAAGTGAAATAAGTCAAGCAGAGAAAGACAATTATCATATGATTTCTCTCATCTATGGAACATAAGAACTAGGATGATCGGTAGGGGAAGAAAGGGATAAAGAAAAGGGGGGTAATCAGAAGGGGGAATGAAACATGAGAGACTATGGACTATGAGAAACAAACTGAAGACTTCAGAGGGGAGGGGGTGGGGGAATGGGATAGACTGGTGATGGGTAGTAAGGAGGGCACGTATTGCATGGTGCACTGGGTGTTATACGCAACTAATGAAGCATCAAACTTTACATCGGAATCTGGGGATGTACTGTATGGTGATTAACA
>NW_023220771.1:0-3543 GCF_002007445.2 Ailuropoda melanoleuca | reverse complement strand
AAAAAAAGAAAAAAGAATTTCTCACTTGGCTACATCTAGTTACAAGAGAGTCTGGAGAAGGAAGTTTTGCTTTGTTTTACTAATTTAAAATTACTTTGTAGAAATAACCCAATGTGCTTTGTTCCTTATTTTTTTTATAATAAAAAATTTCAAACATAACAACAACAACAACAACAAATGACCAGAGGGGCACCTGGCTGGCTCAGGCAGTCGGTTATATAGCTGTTGATCTCGGGGTCATGAGTTTGAGTCCCACAAAGGGAACAGAGTTTTCTTGAAGAACAAAACAAAAGAAAATAAAAGTACATACAAATGACCAAAGTCACTTAGGCTCTAACAATTGAGCTGGTCAGTGGTGGGATGGATGCTCTCACCTGTTCATTCAGCCACTGGGCCCTGAGGACTCAGTGCCAATGCTGCTAAGCCAACCAGGTCCTCCCTCGAGGAGCTCAGGGTCTAGAGGGGAAGGTGGACAAAACATGGAACAAAAACGTGAATGGAAAGAGCAATTGTTCCATAGAAAAAGAGCAAAGTGCAACAACTGGGTCCTGAACACTGGCCAGGTGAGGGGTCCAAAAAGGTTGTGCTGAGGCCACAGTGAGATCTCCTGAAGAGGGGAAGGAGGAGCCAGCCCTGCACCAATCCCAGTCTACGTAGCCCGGCAGAGGGCACCAAGGTGCAGAAGACTGTTGGAGGCAGAACTTGACCTTGCCAGAGTGGAGGTTAGACAGGAGGCCAGGGTGGCTGGAGGAAGCTGAGGAGGAGAAATGGGATGGGGGGGCAGAGGGGCAGGGCCACGGCAGCTGGACAGTCACAGTGCCCTGCTCCTCCTGTTGTGAGACCCCATTTTCCCCACACTCAGTGCCTTAACCCACAAACCCTTACTGTCTCACAGTCTAAGGGGACCAGGAATAAAGAAGTGCTCAGCTGGGGGCTCCTGCCAGAGCCTCTCAGGAGGTTGGGGATGTTGTCAATTGCGAAACATGACCTACTTCACTTAAAACCACAGCTCACTCAGTGGCGTTGGTAGGATTCAGTCCCCATCGAAGGCCTGAATTCTCCTCTGTCTGCTGTCCCTCAGGGCCAGGCCACACACACGTGTCTGTGTCATGGTTCCACAGAGGGCTTGTACCCCTCTGTGGGCATCTGAGCGAGGACAGGGGTCAGAGTGATTCACAGACAGGCAGTGACCTATTAGAACCAAACCTTGGAAGGGACTTTCAGTCAAGCTACCATCTTTTGTGATGGAAGTGAATCACTAAGTCCAGGCTACACTTCACGGGAGGGTTTACACAAGGATGAGTACGCTTGAGATGGGGATCACAGGGAGCCACTGGGGAGAGAAGGGGAAGTACCCAGCAGGGTCCGAGCCTTGCCCAGAATCACAGACTGGTAAGAAGGCAGAACCAGGCCTGAACCCAGCTCTCCGAGAGTCCTCAAAGTTGGGGCCATGGCTGAACCTAGCTACTCACAGGAAGCTCTGCAAGAGGCTGTGTTTTGGAACTGGCTGTAGAACTGGAGATGGGATGGGGGTGAGAAGAAGCATTGACATCCCAGGCAGGAGGTATCCCAGCACGTACCTGTCTGAGGAGGAGCCCAGGCCAGGGCAACCCACTGAAGGCACCCCTGCCCACATGACACCCAGAGAAAAGGAGGGATGGCTCGTGACACACGACTGCCAGCGCCTAGGGGTAAGGGTGGANGACACAAGATCTATCCCTGTAGATAGCGGCTGAGAACTTCCCTAATCTGGGAGGGAAAGAGGCATTAGAAAGCCTAAGACCTGGGAAAGCTATTTCCCGTCCGCCCCTAGGTGGGCCTGTCATCCTCTGGGCCTGCACAATAGGACTATTGGGGCACACACATGTGCACAGACACACACACAACACTAGGGACTGTGGGTGGGATCGGAGGAGATACAGACTCAGAGAAGGTGAGAAAGGAAGAACATGTGGTGGCAGGTATTCCCTACGTGCGACACCACTCCCCCCCTTTTTTAGATGGTATCCCACCTACGCCTGTGGACTTCTGCAAGAAGTACATGCCGGAACAATCCCTATCGCACAGGCAAAACACACACCATCCCTGACGTAAAGCACAACGGCTTCTGGGTCCAAAACAGGGAAGATGGAGAGTTGCGTCAGAGCCCCGGGTGTTTCTCAGCTGGGGCCCTGGCTGCACCCAGACCTTCCCTGCGGCCTGTGGAGAGGGGTGTGCTGGTGTCACTGGGTACGCATGTGGCGTGGCACGGCATGCAGAAAGCGGATGAGCCGTCGGCGGCCCAGGGCACTGCCTGTGTAGGTGCTAGTCCAGGTGTGGACTCAGGGAGGGGATCCCAGGAAGTGAAGTCACTTCCCTGATAACCGACCCCAAAGGAACTTGGAACCCCGGTCACCAGGCAACCACATTCAAGCGCAGTCCCGTATCAGGCTCACTTGGCCAGAGACATTCGAGAGTGAAAGATGTTCTCTTGCTGCCTGCCCATTTTCCGGGGCTCTGGCTTCCAGAAACCCTGGGGTGAGGGACTTTTCACATGCTGCAGACACTGGCTCGACCCGCACCCCCGACGCCTCAGGACCTTTGCCAGGAGGTGCCGGAAGGTAATACCGAGTGACCTACGCCAGGGCGGGCCACCTCTCCGAGCCATCCCTGGGCGGCCCCATTCCCCCAGTTTCAGGGAAAGAGGGATACNAGGGAAAGAGGGGAACGTGGGGGAGGTCCTGCCCTGGGCTGCAGGAGGTTGCAGGGCAGTGGATACCCTGGTGATGCCTTCATGTTCACACCGATGCCACGGTGGGCAGGGTGGAAAGAGGATTCCTGAGGGGCCTCTCACCAGGGCCAGAGTGAATCCAAGGCCCTCAAGCTGTGTCACTTTTCTCTCCATGGTGGAGCTGCATGCATCCTGGGGTGTGGCATGTCTGCAAGGGAGTCCCCTGGGTCTGAGGACCAGCAAAGGCAGCCGGACAGACCTCTGAGGCCTCCCGCCTGGCTGCCGGGCACTGTCTTTACAGAGCTCCACACAGGAGACAGGGCAGGAGCTGAACGATGGGATCCCCTGCCCCACCTCCTTCAAGGACAGGAAGGAGTCCCCTACTGCCAACAAAGTGCAGCGCCGGCTCGGGGTGAGTGGAGGTGCCGGAGGGACCCAGCACCCAGGGCACCGATGCGGCACAAGGGGACCCAGATCCCAGAAACCAGCCTCCGGGCTCCTCGGGGCTCCCTCCTAGACTCCTGCTCCCACGTGAACCTGGATCGCCATCTCCTCCCCAAACCTGCCCTCAGGGCCCTGCCACGGCCTGGGCCCCATGCACAGTCCCTACCCACGTATCTGTACGAATATCAGAAAAGCGACCTTAAACCACCTCTCATCCCTTGCTCCAGATCCTGGGGAGTTGGGAGACTTTTCCCCAAAGGGGCATGGGGCTCATGGTCCTATGCCTATTGCTCTGCCCTTTGGTTGTGATGGAACACGTCCCTGGGGCCCCTCCAGGGTTTTGAGCAGGCGCCTCCCTGTGCAGCACAACATTCCAGAAGGCCCATCAG
>NW_023220770.1:0-1887 GCF_002007445.2 Ailuropoda melanoleuca | reverse complement strand
TGGCACCAGGCCCCTTGGGAAGAGCCCCTCAGGGACCGAAATATTGTTAGGGTTAGCCCAGAGGAGGCCGGCCTACCATATCAGAGGGATGTGTGGCAAGCAGAGGGGCGGGTCGAGGTGAAGGCGCTGGGGATGGAAAGCGTGGGCCTAAGGCTTTGGCGCGGAGGGCCTTGGAAGATGCTGGTGGCTCAGAGGGCCCTGCCCGTTCTCCCGCCCTGAATGAGCAGTGGCACCCCGATAGGCCCAGGTGGCAGTCTGGCAGCAAGGTGAGTCTGGCACTGGGGCTCGGTGGTACCCAATCCCCAGCGTTTTGGTGCCAGGCCCCTCGGGAAGGGCACCTCGGGGTCCGATCTAGGGTTAGGGTTAGCCCCCAGGAGGCTGGCAGGCTGGATCGGAATCTGTGAGGAGAGCAGAGGGGCAGACAGAGGTGAGGGCGTTGGGGAGGGGGAGCATGGGCCCAAGGGTTTTGGCGCAGGGGGCCTTCGAAGGTTGCTGGGGGCTCGGAGGTCCCTGCATGTTCTCCTGCCCTGAATGAGCAGTGCACCGGGATGGTCCCGTTGGGCGGCCTGGCGGCAGGGTAAGTCTGGCGCTGGGGCTCGGTGGTCCCCAATTCCCAGCGTTGAGCGCCAGGCCCCTTGGTAACGGCCCATTGGGGGCTGACCTATGGTTTGGGTTAGCCACAAGGAGGCTGGCTGGCTGGAGCCCAGTGCTGTGAGGCAAGCTGAGGGGCGGGCCAAGGTGAGGGCAGTGGGGAGGGGGAGCGTGGGCCCAAGGGTTTTTTGCACGGGGGGCCTCCGAAGGTCGCCAGGGGCTCGGATGGCCCTGCACATTCTTCCGCCCTGAATGAGCGGCGGTGCCCCGATTGGCCTAGGTGGCAGCCTGGCGGCAGGGTGAGTCTGGCGGTGGGACTCGGGGGTCCCCAGTCCCCAGCGTTGCGGCGCCAGGCTCCTTGGGAAGGATTCTGGGGGGCTGACCTAGGGTTAGGGTTAGGCACAAGAAGCCCAGCTGGCTGGAGCCTAGGGCTGTTTGGGCGCAGAAGTGCAGGCCGTGTTGTGGTCGCCCTGGAGGGGGAGCATGTGCCCAAGGGTTTTGGCGCCTGGGGTCCTTCAAAGTCCCTGGGGGCTTGGAGAGCCCTGCCCATTCTCCGGCCCTGAATGAGCAGCGTCGCCCAGATAGGCCCGGTGGCAGCCTGGGGGCAGGATGAGTCTGGCGCTGTGGCTTGGTGGTCCCAATCCCCAGCGTTGTGGTGCCAGGCCCCTGGGGAAGGGCCCCTCGGGACCGACCTAGGTTTAGGGTTAGCCAACAGGAGGCCGGCAGGCCAGAGCTGATGTCTCTGCAGTGAGCGGTGGGGTGGGCCGAGGTGAGGGCGCTGGGGAGGAGGAGCGTGGGCCCAAGGCTTTTAGCGCAGGGGGTCTTCGAAGGTCGCCGGGGGCTCTAAGGACCCTGCCCCTTCACCCGCCATGAATGAGCGGCAGCGCACCAATGGGCCCAGTTGGCCTTCTGGTGGCAGTGTCAGTCTGGCTCTGGGGCTCGGGGGTCCCCAATCCCCATCATTGTGGCGCCAGGCCCCTTGGGAAAGGCCCCTCGTGGGCCGACTTAGTGTAGGGTTAGCCACAAGGAGGCCGGCAGGCAGGAGCCTAAGGCTGTGTGGCGAGGGGAGGTGTGGGCAGAGGTGAGGGCTCTGGGGAGGGGGAGCGTGGGCCCAAGGATTTTGATGTGGGGGCCTCCAAAGTTAGCCGGGGTCTTGGAGGGCCTGCGCAGTGGCCCTGCCCATTCTCCCGCTCTGAAAGATCAATGGGGCCCGCGGGGCCCGGGTGGCGGCAGGGCATCACAGTGAGTCTGGCGCTTTGGCTCTGGGGTCCCCAATCCCAGGTAGCTCAGGACACC
>NW_023220769.1:0-2564 GCF_002007445.2 Ailuropoda melanoleuca | reverse complement strand
GACATGGAGTTCATTAGTTCTGTTTCTTTCTGACTTTTGGACCTGCTCAAATCACCTCCTGTATGTACCATTTCAATATTAATGATGAATTGCTTTTGGGCTTGTCCAATCTTACTATCAGGTAGGACTGAATTTACCAGCTCATGACAAGTGGTTCCAGGAACATGGTTAAGTATGGTCTTATTCCAGTACATCAGGCATTTGTGCTATGACTTTCCTACTTGGGCTTGACAGAAACTTTACATAGTGTCCTTTCAAAAATTCAGATACTATTTATTGAATGTTTGATTATATGGGTCAAGTGGCAAGGCTGCCCATACTGTGGCCTTGACCTGTTTTGAAAGTTTCTTGCTCTGGGCACCACTCAAAATAGTCATCTTTTCATGTACCCTGATTGAGCTGTAGTCTAAAGCATGACATAAACATGTTGCTTCTCATGCATGAAGAGTCCAACAAAAGCACTGTGTGTCTTTCTTAATGGTAAAAAGCAAGATGCTCTAATTTATACTTTACTTTGTACAGATCCCATCATGACTCAAATTGCTGGATCCTGAAATGTTACCCATGTAGTTGGCTTCTGAGTCTTAGTATGGCTTATCTCCCACTTGCTTGAACACATTATCTCATTACGGTTTCCAAAGTATTTTCCATTTGTCAGGCACCACATTTGATTAACATGATTTCATTATTGTAGGGGACTAATACAATGTGTGCAATGTTCAGATGACCCAGTAATTGTTGGGATATATTATGACATAGAGCAAGAATATTAATATGACATAATTGTGAATGCCATTAACATGCCAATAATAATGCCATTGATATTAACATGGCATTATTATGAATGCTTGTGGAATTATTGTGAATTAATATGGTTCCATGTGAATGAAATTTGCTTCTTATTCACTTTCATGATGCATATGAAAAGTAATACATTCATAAGTTTAATAGCTGCTTATTACATTAGCACTAAACTTCCCTAGTGAAGTTATCATATTAGGTACAATAGGTAGAACGTGGGCTACTACTTAGGTACTTTATCAGTAAGTCATTGCTACTTTGTATGGTCCACCTAGTTTTTGCAAGGACGAACCAACAAATTAAATGGAGATAAAATAGAGAACACCATCTCTGTGTCCTTTAATGTCTTCGAAGGTGTAGTGATATCTACCATTCCACTGATTTCTTTGTGACTTCTGGACCTGCTCAGGTCACCTTCTGTATGTACTGTTTCACTATTAATGATAATTTGCTTCTGGTCATGTCCAACCTTAGCATCAGGTGGCACTGACATTACCAGCTTATGATAGGAGGTTCATGTAAAGTATACATGTAAGTACTCATATATGTAAATAAGTATACATGTAAAAAAATATATGTGAAGTATTTTTTTAAGATTTTATTTATTTATTTGGGGCGCCTGGGTGGTTCAGTCGTGAAGTGTCTGCCTCCCACTCAGGGCGTGATCCCAGTCTAGGCTCTAGCCCTCCATCGGGCTCCTCTGCTGGGAGCCTGCTTCTTCCCCTCCCACTCCCCCTATATGTGTTCCCTCTCTTGCTGGCTGTCAAATAAATGAATTTATTTGACAGAGAGAGAAAGAGGAAGAGAGAGAGAGCACACAAGTAGGGGGAGCAGCAGAGGGAGAGAGAGAAGCAGGCTTCCCACTGAGGAGGGAATGTGAAGTGGAACTTGATCCCAGGACCATGGAACCATGACCTGAGCTAAAGACAGACACTTAACCAACTGAGCCATCCAGGAAACCCTGGAATATAAAGCATTTTTTGAAAGACTTTATATTTTAAAGGTGATTTAGGCTTACAACAAAATTGAGAGGCAGGTACAGAGATCTCCCATATACTTCCTTCCTCCACATATATATAACTTTCTCCATTGTCAACAATACTTGTAAGAATGGTACAATTTTTTTTTTTTTTTTTACCAAAGATGAACTTCTATTCACACATTATAATCACTGAAAGTCCATAGTTTACCTTCAGGTTCACTCTTGGTGTTGTGCATTTCATATTGTCTTACTTATATTAGTAATGTGCATTTCCTGTTCCTCCATGTCTTTTCATGGCTTAAGAGCTCATTTCCTTTTAGTGCTGAATGTCCACTGTCTGGATGTACAACTATTTATTTATCCATTCACCTGCTGAAAGGCATCTTGGTTGCTTTCAAATTTGAGAAATTATGAATAAAGCTGTTATAAACGCTTTGGGCTTTTGTGTGGACATAAATTTTAAATTCTTTTGGATGAATACCCAGGAGAACGATTGCTGGATTGGTATGTTAAGAGTATGTTTCATTCTGTAATATATTACCAATCTTCTAAAGTGATTGTATCATTTTGCATTGATTGAGAGTTCCTGTTGCTCCACATACCCACCAACATTTGGTGTTGTCAGAGTTTTGGATTTTGGCTATTTTAATAGTTGTGTAGTGGTATCTCACTGTTATTCTAACTTGAATTTCCCTGATGATATATGATGAGGAACATTTTTGCATATGCTTATTTCCCATCTTCTTTAATGAGTTGTCTGCTATGATCTTGGGTCCATTTT
>NW_023220768.1:0-678 GCF_002007445.2 Ailuropoda melanoleuca | reverse complement strand
CTATCTGTCATCATCCATGCATGCATTCTCTATCCATCTTCATTTTTAGTCTATTTTCCTTCTTGATTCCACCACCTACTCCACATCATACCTCATCACTTGACATCTGGATGGCTACAACAGCATTCCCTTTGCTCATAAACTCTCCTTGACACAACTCACTAAACATAAAACTGCCATAGTAAATCTTACTTAAATATGACTTGTATAAAATTGTTTCTCTTGCTCAGAAGTCTACTATCCATTCTTATTTGCTTTGTAATAAAGCACATTTCCTTAGCCTTACATTGAAAGCTCTTCCAATCTGATCTCACTGTTATCTCTTGCCCTGAAATTACCCCATAGACACTTTGTTCAAATCCCATTTCTTCTAGCAAATCATGCCCAACTACACTAGATCCAAATTAATTGGTTTCTTAATCTTCCATACTACCTATTGTCATCAGAATATATTTTATAATTTCATGTGTATCTTTCCATCTGTATTAAAATGCTGCCAAAATGATGGGAACACAATAAAGATTTCTTTTAAGGACCCCACCTGTGACTCACTGAGAGAGGAAGCACCTGGTAAAAATTTGATGCCTACCGAAATGAACTGCGTTAATTCTGCAGGCTTCCTATGTGAAAAAGCAAGGAGAAGGGTGAATACATTTCTTCATAAAAATAATCCTCAGG
>NW_023220767.1:0-678 GCF_002007445.2 Ailuropoda melanoleuca | reverse complement strand
ATATATATATGATTTGCATATATGCATGTATATAAGAAACTGTCTGCAACATGTTCCTTGTATTCCTGGATATTTCAATAGTTAGAAGCTCCGAGTGATGCTAATAGGAATGCACGTGGAGAGTGACTGGCTTCGCTGTCTTAGTTTACCCTGAGATGCGGTGTGGTCTTTAGAAAGCCATTGGCTGTGATAGCGGCCCACATGCCTACCTGTTTTGTGATTTGGGATAAATTATAATCTCCCGAGCTTCTGTTTCCTCATTTGTAAAATGGCAACAGTAATGGTTATGGGAACTGGGGGAGGGACTAAGTGAGACCGGCAAGCAGAGCAGATGGAAGGATTCTGTATTCAAGGTCGCCTTTGCTTTTTGGCTGGAGCAGGAAAAAAACCCACCCAAGACCCTGGCTTTTTGCAAAGGCTGCTCTATTGGATGCATGATACGGTTCTGTTGAATTAAATACCAAGTGCAATATTCTCTCCATACCTGAGGCCTCATATATGTATGATTCCTAACATATGAAGATAATTTACAAATTTAATGTTTTTGTGTTCATCATTCTGTGATTACTGCACACATTAATTTATTGTATGCTACCTTGCATTTTATACCAAACAGATAAAACAAATATAATAGTATCTTTTCACAAAAGCATCCAAGAACTGTTAACCTACTATTTA
>NW_023220765.1:0-678 GCF_002007445.2 Ailuropoda melanoleuca | reverse complement strand
GGGGTCAGTTGGCCAGGCCAAGTTTGGGGGTGAATAACATGGGGCTCCCGTCACACTGAGGTTTCCCACATGTCATGGAGGATCAATATTGGAAGAGAAAAAGTCACAAGGTGGTGATTTTTCCTTTGGTCTTGAGAGATGTCTCTCCTGCCCAATTCTCCATCCTGACTGCAGCTACGGCTCTAAATCTAACCAAAGCTGTTTTATCAGTCACCCTGCTGGTCACTGAGAGACTGTGTGCACAGTTCTGAAGCATTGGGATCTCAGACCACGCCAACTTTCTCTGACACTAGTGGTGAGTGCAGCTGTGAGCAAGTGTGAGTCTGGTCTGGTCGATGGGACCCAGAGCCATGGTCACAAGCCTGAGGGAGCCTGCAGGCTTCCCATTTTCATACCTGGGTGAGGAGAACCTGTGTGGTGTCCTGATGGCCCCTCGTGACTACTCCACGCTCCTCTCCTTTGCCAGAGGGATCTCTCACCGCAAGTGTTTCTCACAAGTGTTTTCTGCGTGGGCCGTTTCCCCAGAGTCACACTCCACCCGGGACAGTATTTGATGGAGGGAACTTGCTTGCAGCTAAACCAAGTATGTCATTTGGGCGTCCTCCCAAAGTGCCATTTTCCCTGTGGCCATGGAGTCTGATGGAAACACGGGCAGCAGCAGGAGGTGTGAAATTATCC
>NW_023220764.1:0-678 GCF_002007445.2 Ailuropoda melanoleuca | reverse complement strand
AGGGGGAGTGGGAGAGGGAGAAGCAGGCTTCCCACTGAGCAGGGAGCCCGATGCGGGGCTTGATCCCAGAATGCCAGGATCATGACCCGAGCCGAAGGCAGACACTTAACAATGGAGCCACCCAGGCGCCCCATGAATGCATATGCATTCTTTTTCTTTTTTAAAGTTTTTTTTATTTTTAAATAATCTGTACACCCAACGTGGGGCTTAAATTCATAACCCTGAGATTAAGAATCACACACTCAGGGCACACGTGTGGCTCAGTCAGTTAAGCATCGACTCTTGATCTCAGCTTGGGTCTTCATCTCAGAGTCTTGAGTTCAAGCCCTGCGTTGGGCTGCATGCTGGGTGTGGAGTGCACTTAGGAAAGAAAAAAAAAATGTCGCTTGCTCTACAGACCGAGCCAGCCAGACACCCTGAGCCCATACGCGTTCTGAGTTGACAGCGTGCTCTGCACACGGCCCCGCATCTTGTCTCCCTCCACATGCCCCATACAGGATTCCGTATTAGCGCACCGGGAGCCTGCGCCCTCTTTCTCGCGGAAGCATAGAACTCCACAGTACTCCAGCTCGAGACTTTTTTTTTTTTTTTAAGATTTTTTTATTTTTTGGACAGAGATAGAGACAGCCAGTGAGAGAGGGAACACAAGCAGGGGTAGTGGGAGAGGAAGAAGCAGGC
>NW_023220762.1:0-678 GCF_002007445.2 Ailuropoda melanoleuca | reverse complement strand
GGGGGGGTGCAGTGACCTTGGGCAAGTACCAGTGCCTTGCCTACATAAGAGGGTTAGAATGCTCTTCAGTTGTTTTTGAACTTAGCCCTATGATCCCCCTGGGACGCTTGTTAAAAATATTGTAATGTCTTCCCCTATCCTCGCAAGTTCTGATTCAGTAAGCCTGGCGTGGCGCCCTGGAAATCTGCATTTTTGCCCAACACCACAGGGGATTCTGATGCTAGTTGTTTCTATCTAGTTGAATATTTAAGTGAAAATACGTCCTGGGGTTTTACAAACCATAAAGCACCACACTGTGTGCAGACTGTTCTTGCTCCTGTGATGTGGAACGTCCGACATATCACTGCTCATTGTCTTTTGGATGCAGCCGCTAAGTTTACACCAAACCGATGAGTCTGAAAGTGGGAAGTTATTTTTTAAATTCCCAACCTACAGAGTTCGCTCTCATTTTCATGGCAGTTTAATTTCCCCTCATGTCTTCTGAATGATCAAAGAAGGTATGTTTGCTTAAAAAAGTTGCAGACGATGCTGCACGTGTGGGGTAAAATCAGAAAGATCGTTCTAGGTCTCGCTGCTGGCTTACTGGGCTCCGTGGCTCGGGGGTTGGAGCCCACAGATGTGTCCTGGTTCTCAGCTTCTCCAGGTGACTCCAGTGGTTTTGAAGATGGTCCAGAGTGA
>NW_023220760.1:0-678 GCF_002007445.2 Ailuropoda melanoleuca | reverse complement strand
AAAAAAAAAGACATTTTAAGATAATTGGGGAGATTTATAGGAACTGGGAATTAGATGATATAAAGGACTTGTTAATTTTGTGGCATGGGATGAAGCCCTTATGTTAAAAAAAAAAATCTTTAGGGGCGCCTGGGTGGCTCAGGTGTTAAGCGTCTGCCTTTGGCTCAGGGCGTGATCCTGGGGTCCTGGGATCGAGCCCTGCATCGGGCTCCCTGCTCCACTGGGAGCCTGTTTCTTCCTCTCCCACTCCCCCTGCTTGTGTTACCTCTCTCTCACTGGCTGTCTCTCTGTCTGTCAAATAAATAAATAAAAAATCTTAAAAAAAATTCTTTAGGGGAACTTGAGTGGTGCAGTCAGTTAAGCGTCCAACTCTTGGTTTCAGCTCAGGTCATGATCTCAGGGTCATGAGATCAAGCCTTGTGTCAGGCTCTGCACTGAGCATGGAATCTGTGGGGATTCTCTCTCTCTCCTCCACCCCCCATGCACACTCTCTCTCTCTCTCTCAAATAAATAAGTAAATCTTTAAAAAAAAAAAAATCTTTATCTGAGAGAGGCAACTGATATACTTACAAGTGAACTCTCTCTTCAAAGTGGTTCAATGAAATAACAATATAGGTAGAAAGGACTATGTAAATAATTTATTATTCCATATATGCATGTATGTATACATACACTGTA
>NW_023220759.1:11282-16090 GCF_002007445.2 Ailuropoda melanoleuca | reverse complement strand
CCATAGGAAGAACCTCCAGGCTTCTGTTTGGTTGCTTCAAGCAGAACATTTCCTCTATAGGAGTTATCACTAGTCTCCTTGTGTTCTATATTATTAAATGGTCAAATGATAACACGTCTTCCACTGTCTTCCTGAACTGGGATGTGAATGACAATTAATGAAAGGTTAAGAAAATGCAACTGTAACTGCTTGATGACACAGGAACTACTTTGGGCGGAGAATTTAGGAAGAACATTTTCATTTGTCTGGAGAGCCAAAGGAATCACTAAGTAGTGCCAGGGCAAGAGTCGACAAGGGAGAGAACCACATAACGTAGTATACCTAATTTAGAATTAATTTAGCTCATAGACAGTTCATAAGTGAAGATAATGTATGACATCAAATTCCCTTTGCAAAAATCTTGGAAGTGGGGAGTTGGAGCTTATAGAGAGGGTCCAGTAAATCATTTGGTGGGGGATGGCACTAGTCACAGCACCTTGGAAGAGAACTTAAGACAACTCCCTTCCATGGAAGGGAAGAAGGGAAGTAAGAAATAAACAAATAAAAGCTGGCTTTCTTGCACAAACGTGAAAGGTCAGCTCCAGTGTTTTCTGTGAACATAGGACTTAGCTCCTCCATTTATTATCTCTTTGAACTTGACCATTAAAACCTAAACAGTTGATGAGATGGAATGAGAAACAAATGTCAACATAACAATCCCAATTTAAAAAGTTCTGAAAAATCTTTTTTTTAAAAAAACCCAAAGAACCTAAAGAGCTGAAGAAAATGTTCTCTGAAGATATGCTTCTGGCACATGCTAGGAGTCTGGACAGAGGTTCTGAGGATAGAAACTGCTCTTTTATCAATTGTCAATGGAAAAATAATACCAAAAAGTGAAAAACAAAAAGCAAAAATCCCGAAACCCACCCTGTTTTGTAGCACTAGGAAAATGCTTCACTGGAAGAATATACCTAAAAATGGAAACTCCTTTAGCTCTAAGGAGCAGAATACAGGGGCTGAATTTGTGTTCTGGTCAGATGGCTTTCAAAATCTGTCTTCCTCACTTATTAGTTGTGTAATCGGGGCAAAATGATTAACGTCTGGATTAACCATGTTAACAGGTTAGCCTGATTCTTTCTGTCAAAAAAGAGAAACAGTAGAAATTCACTTATAATGTTTTTGTGAGAATTGAGGGAGATGACACATAGAAAGTGCTCCTCCTGGCTTACCAGAAATGTCCAATAAACATTAGTGATGAGGAAGATGATGATTTTGACATGGTATTTCTTATAACGCACAAATTCTTTCCTTTGGTGTTAACAGCTGGATGAAAGAGAGGTTGACCTCCCACCTACTGAGCCTCTAGTAGTATAGAAGGGATATGTGACCTGGGGATGGGTGGGGGGGAGTTGAGTTGGTAAGAGAGTCAAGGAGAATGTGGAAACAAAGATGTGAGCGAAGGCAGTAAAGACAGTGTGTTGAGGGTGGGGGTGGTATTGGCCGAGCAGAATCACAGCTATCTCCTCAAGGAGGGAGCATTGCAGCTGTGGGGGAGGAAGAGTTTCCTCTGCACTTCAACATCCTTCTAGCTGAACTAAGACTCGAACTGACATTGTCACCGAAGCCCAAGTGTGCAAGAGCACCCGCCTCCAGGGGTTCCAACGCATTAGGTTAGGACACTTGCCACTGATTAAATCCAAAGGCAGGGAATCGAGCGGTGACAAAGAAAGAAAGGAATTCATTTCAGTGATGCTGACACTGGGAAGACACATACTCAAATCTCAAAGACTGCCTCCAAAGTGCTGAAATGACCTCTTGGTTTATGAGGCCAATGTGGGACAAAGATCAGTGGATGTGCATGGGGACAGCATGGTCAGCTCAACCATTGTCTTGGGGTCAATCCTGCATGGTCTTGATGGCATCAAGCAGTCCTTATCGCTTGAGGGGTTAGTTTCTGTTCTCATCCCAGGATGCTTTGCCTGAAGGGTCCTTTGCCTGAATTAAAGGATAAGCTGTAGAGAAGAATTTAACCAGGAAGTACAGATTAAGGATCAAAATTGAGGTAAGTTCTCTATCGACATGAGACAGATTAACAGGAGAAAATAAAGTTTTAATTTCTACACATGGGGAACCTACACAGGCATGTCAAATGCCAAGACATGCAAAATGACATATATATGTCATTCAGAGCTAAGAAGAAGGGAGTAGGCATCTGAAACTTCAAAGGGACAGAATTCAATTTACAGGAAGATGAAAAAGGGTAGTTGTTTGATAAACAAATGTTGGCTCATTCAGAAACAATGGGACAGGGAGGACTCGGATCAAACAGGACTTGTCAGGTTCTTCTGCAACTTCCATACTTAGTTATGTCGTAATCTTTGATTCTCTTCCTTGAGAATAACAATTTCTCTTTACCATTGAGGGAGAGGTGAAGAGCTATCCCTGAATCGGCTGAGTTTTGGTTGGTTTTTAACTCAAAACTCATCTTCATGCTAAGGATTTTCACCTTGGGGTGGCCTGTCCTTGGTCCCTACACAGATACCTGTCCTTTTATTTCTGTCTTTTATACAAGGTAAGGGCAGAAATTATTAAACAGGATAGTCAGTGTCAAGACGTGTGTTGAGAGCAGTGTAGTACTGGCTGAGGTGGGCTGCTGGTGGTAGGACACTGGGGCAACTGCAGGGGTGACCCAAGTAGCTTTCGAGATCAGTGACCATATGCACTTTATGGTATCTTTAAAGTCTCACCAAAGTAGGCCCAGCAGGTAGCTGAGCAACAGTGATGATCAACACGGACCAATTCCACATTGTGGTTTCACTACTGCCGTTTGTTAAATTCTGCATTTTTATATTGATGGGCCCTTTAGGTGAATTCCCATGGCTGTCCTACAGCTTAATACAAATATCTATTTCAACCTTTTCATTTTCTTTGCTGTTTCAAATGGCAATATGTATTAAGCATTTACGTGGGGCGTGCACGGTGCAAAGGACTGTATAAGCTTATCTCATTCAATCCCTACCAAAATGTCATATGTACTATTATTGTTCTCATTTTCAAGTAAGAACAGTAAGACCTGTCCAAGGTCACACAGCAAAGGATTAGTGGGACTCAGGTGGTCCAATTTCAAAACCCTAAGCAACTAGCTCTTATTCTAGTTGTAAAGGGTACCTGAATTACTTAACAATGAATATAAGATAAGCTGGAAAATAGTAAAGAAAAGAAAACTAGCATATATTAAGCAGCTACTATGTGCAAGGCCCTGCTATCTCCTTAAGGCCTTGTAAAAACCACAAAAGCTCCGTGAAATGTTCCCCATTAATGGGGTAAGGAGATTGAAGCTCAGAATTGTCCAACGACACATGGTGATCAACTATAGTAAAAAAAGAAAAAAGAAAAAAAGACAAGCGATTTGTGGTTTGTTAAGCTTCCTACTCTTCCTATACAAATCCCCACAGCTTTCTGAACAGATATTTCAGACTATCCACCTCCCCTTTTTTCTTTAAGTTCCATCGTTCGTTCGTTTATTTATTCATTTCTTCATTTATTTAAGCAATCCCTGTACCCAATGTGGGGCTCAAGCTCACACCCCAGATCAAGAGTCACACGCTCTTTGGACTGAGGCAGCCCGGCACACTCCACCTCATGTTTCTGAAGAAAAGTTTCAATAACTGGGCTGTGGTTCTCTCCCTGAATCTGACACGATTTGGATAAAAAGATTTTTGGAGTTTTATTGTAGAAAATTTTAAGGGCTGTTTAGTTCACAACCAAGCACTATAAACGGAATAAATAAAACCAGGAATAGAAGAAGGGGGAAATCAGTAGCCTGGCTTAACACCCTGTGTCTCTAAGACCGATTCTAAAGAACCCTTAAGAATAAGAAAAAACCTGTTGGGGACCTTAGGAATGGGAACCTTGGTGAGGATGGGAATCTTCCATTTCAAACCCGAATCCTCAAAGTTCCCTCTCCCGAAATGCACCTCGTCCAAGGGCACCATGTGGTGTGCATATTTGAGAAAGGACAGCACACTTTATCCATGTGGATAATCAAACGTATTTTCTAAACGGATTTCTACCACGTTTGTGGTGTTCATAAAACAATATTGTTTCTGATATATGACAATAAAGGTACCTATGACACAAGAAACCTAGTTTTCTCCAACAAGAGGTAATTCTTTTGTCTTCTCCTTTAAACCATAAATCTCTAAATCAACTTTGTCAATCTACATTTTATCATAAAACAATGAAGTTAAAACTAATATTACAGAACAATTTTTCTAGATTTTTAATCTCAATATGAAGAACTAGAAGTAAAGCCCAGTGTGTTCTAATGATTCTTCCACATTCAGATTACTCCCTAGGGAAGAAAAATGAGAAGGAAAGTTGGGTCTTAACGCCCAAGAATTCTTTCTTTCTATGTGCCATGTATATTTAGGACAATTTGCGGTAAGCATCACTATCGATGATTTGGGGGTCTTTGGCCCTATCTGTGTGCTTCCTTGAATAGAAAGGCTGATTAACTGTGCTGTGTCTCTCATTTAAAATGACTAAGTGACCAATACATACTTTTGGGAATTGTATACACATTTTGGTTACCGTATACAGACAAAAATTGTGAAATGTTACCTAGAAGTCATAAAACATCAATTGACAGGGCCACAAGCCCTAACCATAAAACAAAAAGTAAAGATATTTGCTATGCAAGTCTTTTAGAAGCGTTTGTATCCAGAGGTTAGAGAAAACTCCTTCAAATCAGGATGAAAAGTGATTTTGAACATTTTTTCATGTGTCTGTTAGCCATTTGTATGTCTTCATTGGAAAAGTGTCTGTTC
>NW_023220759.1:0-11182 GCF_002007445.2 Ailuropoda melanoleuca | reverse complement strand
GCACGAGATTCATAAAGGAACTGGAAATTCAGAGGTTTCTCAGAAACTAATAGAAAGAGGAATTTCTTAAGGCAACTCTAGACAATGTTTACAAAAGTGTTAAAAAGACAAGAGTTTTGCATTCCACTCTCTGAGAGAGAATACACAGAGAAAGCACAAGATCCCTGCTGACTTCTTAAGGGAAAGATTTTTCTGACTGATTGACTGATTAATATGTAGATTTAAGTTTACTTTGGTTATAAGTAGAATGGATACAGTATTTGTTGGAATGCGGAGGAGCACAATGAAGTGTCCAGCTAATAAGTTATGGTATAGTCAGCGGTCTTGAAGAGAAATCATAGTGGCTCAGATTTGGATGGTGGTAATAGAGTCAGGACATCTTTCAGTGGGTGAATTCCACATATTGGATAGGGAAAACTGATAGGTCCTATTACTCCATTAGATACCGGGAAGGAGCGGAAGAAGAAGATTCAAAAACCTTTGGGAACCTTCGTACTGTAGCCATTGAGACTACACTGGTACTTACGATTGAGTGGCAAATGTTGATGAGGGATGGGAGAACAAGTATCAAAACTCCTTTGTTTTTTATTAACATATTATGTTTAGGATATCTATGAAACAACCAAGTGGAAATGTTTAATCGATAACTCAGTAGATGAATCTTTCACCAAGGATGGAAATAACAAGTACACATTTGGAAGTCATCATATTATAAATGGGATGATCTAAAAAAGTTCTAGAGAAGTGACAGCAGATCTGAAACCTGAGATATTCAAATCTTTAGAAGGTAAATACAAAGAAGTCCCAGTAGAAGAGAAAAAGCAGGAGCTCTTAGGAAGGTAAACAAAAAAAAGCAAGGAAATGTCTGGCGNAAACCAGCAGGAGCTCTTAAGAAGGTTAAAAAAAACAAAAGGCAAGGAAATGTCTGGCGGAATGGAAATAAAGATTGTGACATCATTGCTCCAGCTGGTACTACACCTCTCCTATATTACTATGCTCCTCTCCACTGAATTGTTTCAGTTTGCATGCACCCACTGTATCATTCCACTTAAAAACAAAACCATCGATAGCACTAATATTCTGCCTTGCTCCCATGCTGCATTCTCTTCTCTCCTTGATAACAAAACTCACGAAAAAATGGTACATTCCCCATGTCTCTGCTTTCTCTTAATCCATTCCCTCCTTAACCTCTCCCACTGAACCTGACTTCTGCCCCTACAACTCACTAACATTGCTCTAGTGGGGTCATCTATTACATCCACGTTGCCAGTTCCAATGGTTATGTTGTTACATCAATTTTACTCTTTTCCTCAGCTGCATTGGAAAGCTGATCTCCCTGTCCATGCAACACAATGACATCTCTTATCTCTGACATTGCAAGGTGGAACCCTCTAACCTAAGAGAGGGATATGTCGGTGGGTGAACATGAAACTATGAAACCTCCAGATTCCCTGGAACCTACAGGGCCACCAAGATCAAGCTCCATGGTTAGGCTGCCTACAACCTACAAGGGCAGGCTCTGAGAGCCTCCCCACTCCTGAAATCGTTCAATTAATTTGAGAGAAGGTGACATTGCTTCTCCACAAGATGCCCAACCACTCCTCATTACTTCAGGACAAAGTTTCAACACAGCCCACGAAGGTAGATAAAAGTTCCATTCTAAAAAACAAAACAAAACAAAAGAAAACAGGCTAATACGTACACATTTTACTAACAGATGTTGGAAATGGGTCTTGAGGGTGAGGGATCAAAAGGTTCTCTATATTCAGTCTGGGTATGGAGAAGTTATTGAGCTGAGGGCCCTAAATAATGACTTAGGGCTCATATTCTGGCAAGGGCACATAAATCGTGCCCTAATATTCCACTGGGAGAGCTCCACGAAAGTTGGACACAATGCTGGCCTCATATATAAGGTAGAATTGCTGCAAGTCCCTTGACATAGCATTAAAAAGGATCAGAAAGTTCGGGGAGATGGTAATGACAGAAAGGATTAGGACATAAGAGACCACCATCTATGTTCTGCAGGAGATCCCTGAAGATATCTTCTTCACGGAGGTAACAAGGAATGCTCTGGTAAGGGGAAAGCTCGCAACACGGAGAACTCCATGATGGAAAGTCCTCTGTAGGCCGCTATTGGCTGATGGGAGAGGCTGCCAGCAGCCCAGGCTCCTTTTATTCGTGAGTACATTGGAATGGTCAGTTGTAGCACTGAACTATCATCAGCATATGGAGCAGCAATGCCAGCCAGAGTGCTATTCATCATGTACTGATCTGCAGGAATCTGCAGTCAGCAATAAGAAAAATGGTAATCCTAGCATTCGGAGAGAGAGACACATAAGTTAGGTGCTTCTTGGAATAGGTAAGAAAAAAAATTCTAAGAAGCTCTTCTAAAAGTAAAACACTATGACTTCTCAAGCTGCCAACACTTAGCCACATCCCTTCCGTGACAGAAGAGGAGGCTGGCTCCCTTTGAAGATCGACCTTGTCAGGTTTCCATGATACACGTTTCCCCAAATTCAGTCCTCCCCAAAGTGAATTACTCTCAGTTGACAGATTAATGGTGAGCTGGGAAAGAGAGAGACTTTGCTATTTTGAGAGTTTGTCAATAGCACGTAGGACGGGACAGGAATACCAGAGCAACAACAATGCCACCGTGATCTTCCAGGGAGAGTGGACATGTAGGTGGGAGAAATCCTTCAGTGACTCCAGAGGGCCCACACACACCCCTGTGGTTACCTACCTCCTTCTGAGGATAAAATTGTGATAGATGTGCTTAGCCTCTGTCAGAATGCAGAGCTGACATTTCTTAAGATTTGGGTTACTAGGAACTGTCATCTATTGGACATCGGCCAGCTGTGCTTTTCTTAATGCTGTATTTACTTGTCTGCGCTCTTTGAAATCCTGAGCCAACCACTTTCCTCAGGGTGCCGGGGGAGGCATAGGAAAAGTAATGTACAGGGCAGAGGAGACCCGGAAGAAAGACCCCCGGGAGGTAGAGACCGTTCCTTCCCATGGCACAGAGGATGAAAGAAGCCACCAGAGACAAGGCAAAAGAGCCCCTTGGTCTCTGGAAGTGTAAAGTCCAGAACGGTGTAGGAGAAGAGCCTTTGCTTCAGAGGCAGGTTCCTGGCATAACCAGTGGTAGGCTCCCAAACACAGCCTCAAGCGTAGCCGAGAGTCAGCCGCCCCCACCGTGGCACTGATCTAGGCCCACCGAACTTGGCTGCTATGTCAATGTCCCTTGAAATGGCCATGGTTCAGCAGCTGGGGTTGGGACTCAGTGAGGTCAGGGGACATGGGTCTGCCAAGCTGCTGGGGCTCTCATCTCTGTGTTTCTGGTGGGATTAGCACCACTGCAGAAAGCAATTGCCCCAAGATCTGAGAGGTGCTCCTGCCCAAGATGGGCATCCAGACCAACTGTGGCCACGCCAACACATCGACGGGATGCGGGTAGGAGAGCAGCTCCGAGTGCAGAGAAGACAGAGCTGCAAGCTTCTGTCTTCAGCCACTCAAAGACAGGTACTAACTGGGTGACAACGAGGTTGAAATACACATAGGTTGGGCTTCTGCTAAAAGCAGTTCTTGCCTAGTGAGGTGTACATGGTCCAGTTTGGGGTCAGTATTCTTCTTGGGTCCCTGGGAAAACACTAGTGAACACCGTAGTCTCTCTGCCTCCTTTGGGACCAACCATCTAACTTCGTTTCAGAAGACAAACTATGTATAGGTAACCCATCATGAGTCTCATTCAGGCCCATCATCACTGTGTGTGAGGGAAGTTCTTCTCCACATGGAATCAGGATTTTTAAGTTTCTAAGGATCTAGCAAAGC
Source organism: Ailuropoda melanoleuca (assembly GCF_002007445.2). Taxonomy (NCBI): domain Eukaryota; kingdom Metazoa; phylum Chordata; class Mammalia; order Carnivora; family Ursidae; genus Ailuropoda; species Ailuropoda melanoleuca. The sequence continues at coordinate 7,354 of NW_023220759.1, read as the reverse complement.
ACAAGATGATTTGGTATTTAACTTTGGTGTGGTAAAATTTGAAACGTGATTAAAATTTGCGTGCAAATACCCACTTCTATCCTTCAAATCTGCCTGGGTAGTAGAATCCTCTCCGTGACTTCCCTTGAAGAGGGACTGGAAAAAAAGGCTCTTCTGAAACTGCTAGAATGTTGTTGCCTTGTATGGCAGAAGAATTTCATCTTTAGGGACCATTTCTCTGTTCAGGTAGAATCATATAATTAAGCCCCCAAAGTCAACAGTATGCAAAACAACAATGTTGGTGTTGTCTTTTTCACTGTCCTTAAATAGCATTATTCTTGGCTCTGAGGACGGTGAAACATTTTCCTGCCCTTAAGGAATGTAAGATCTAATGGAAGATTTAGCTTGACATAATGACGAGCACTACCAGAAAAGTGTCAAAAGAAGGAATTACGGAAGTGCAGAGCACGGGAGAGAAGGAGGGCATCCTACAGGAGGTGCCATGGGATTTGGACTCTGCAGAGCAGTGAGGAAGAAAGCAGAGCAGAAGGAATGGCTCAATCTATGCATATAGCATACTATTTTCAACAGTCAAGGAGCATGGAATGATCCAGTGAGATTGAGGAGAAGACAGGAAGATAAAGCGGGAGTTGTGGGCTAGTTCCAGATTATGAAGAATGTTGTGAATGTCAAAGTGCATATGTGATTGATTCTGTAGGCAACCAAGAAATTTTTGGAGAGTGGGAGTCGCATGATCGTTTCGTTGCAAATACCTCAGACCGGGGTATGACTTTTCACATAACGTTTTGTTTTAGGTGGGGGAGTACCTCCTCAATTTATTGTCATGTGAGCAAACTGGAAGTTCCTTCTGCTGGGCTGGGAAACAGTTCTTCTGAAGGATATTAGGTGTGAAGAACTGGGGAGTGGAGCTCTCAACTGAAGATAATACTGCTAGGCATGCAGCTTGTAACTAGGAAACCCAAGTTTGGGGATCTCTTGCTGAAAACCAAGCATGACATTAAATGGGACACTTGTAAACGTCCCTGCCTATTCACTAGTCTTGTATTACGCAATAGAGTTTTGATTTGGATATAAGACTGTGAGCTCTGCAGCCCAGTATTTAGATTGAAATGAGAACAACCCATTAGCTAGTAAGTTATTGTCAATTTTCTTTAGTAACTTGTGTTATTAGGAGGCCTGTTGGTGTTTGTCTTTTACATTTCTTTTTCCCCTGTGCTTTCAGTAAAGGATGGAAAATGGGAAAAGATCACAGCTGGGCCTCCTCCCCTGCTTGATGGTAAAGAGAAAGCTGCTCCTTTTTTCTTGAGTCCTCACCCAAGTCACTTTCAAATATTTACACCTTAAAACATTTTGCATTGTGAAATGTACCCAACTCCATCTATAGGATAGTCATGCCCCTTCAGAAATTGTATGCCAAGTCTAAGTGGGTCCTGATAATGCCAGCAAACAGAGATGAATTTGGCTTCCGAAGAGAAGGTCAGCTCTAGGTCTGATTTCACAACTGAACCTGGCAGGGTGTGTGAGAATAAACAGAATTTTACGTTTCAATGGTGTCTGTTCTCCTGACCTGTAAATTACTCATTCATGATAATGCTAAGAGCAAACTTCTTATATTCTTGATACACATGTCCCCTATAACCTTCTTCTCTATCCTCACCTAATGCTCTAGTCAGCCTCTTGGGGCCGCCTGCATTTACATGCATGAGTGTCCACAGGTATTATCCAATTTGGACTCTAAGAGAAACAAGAGGTGCAGCACAGGTCCTAGGGCCATCGACTGAGGGGCGCTGCCCTGTAAAACCTCCTTCTGGTGTTCTCCACTCAGAAGCTTCCAAGGTGTTTGGAATAGGTGCGTTGTCAGCAGTCCAAGTATCCCCCCTCATTGAAAAATTCTGGTAAGTAGATTTTCTCACTGGGTTAGTTGGAGAGGGTCGCTGTAACAAAGTACTACAAAGCAAGTGGCGTAAAGGACAGAAGTATATGTCCTCCCAGCCCCAGAGACCAGAAGTCCAAGGAAAAGGTGTTGGTGCTAACGGCTCGCGGAAGAATCTCTTCCAGGTCTTTCACCCAGCTTCTCCTGGCTTGCTGGCAATCTTTGGTGTTCCTTAGCTTCTGCCACATCACCCCATTCTCTGCCCCGATGGTCACTTGGCATTCTCCTTTTGTACATTCCTGTGTCCTAATTTTCCCTATTCATTTTTATTTCTTTCTGGTTAAATTTCTCTTTTGAAAAGTGTTGAGCTCAGTTGACATAGAATATTATAGGAGCTCAGGTATACAGAGGAGTGATTCAATATTTATACACATTGTGAAGGATCACCTGGAAAAGCCAGCTACCATCTATCGATAGAACGTTGCTAGATATTACTAACTGCATTCCTGTGTTCCTTGAGTGTACGTAGTGTCCCCGTTTTTTATTGTTTCTATAAATGTATTTTTGTACCTTTTGACCTGTGTTTTCGTCTCATTTTGCACATTCTCCCACCCCTGCCTTCAGACACCACTGGATAATTAGTTCTCTGTATCTATGACTCCGTGTCTCTTTAGTGTTGTTTGCTCATTTGTTTTGCCTTTTAGCTCCACAGGTGTATCAAATCACATGGTATTGTCTTTCTCGGACTGACTTCTTTCACTTAGCACTAGACTCTCTAGATCCATCTGTGTGGTCGCACACGGCAAGATTTCCTTCCTTTCCATGACCGAGTAATGTTCCATTGTGTCTGCACACCACATCGTCTTTAGCCATTCATGTATCCATGCATATTTAGGCTGCGTCCATATCTTGCCTATGGTAAAGAATGCTGCAGTGAATATGACGGGTGCATATATCTTTTCAAAATACTGTTTTCCTTTTCTTTGGGGAAATACCCAGAAGTAGACTTGTTAGACTGTATTGTCACTCTAGTGTTCAGGCTTTGAGGAACGTCCATACTCTTCCTTGGTTCTAGTGGCCGCAGCAGTTTGCATTCCCACCAACAGCACACAGTGTTCCCTTTTCTACACACCTTCTCCTCATAATATAACACACATGCATTGAATGACTACCAGAAATCAAAGGAGTTCACAAGGTAGTGTTCTCTGTGTTTAAGCTAAGAAGAGGGTGTGCATGTTGGTGATCAGAACTCGGCCAACTCCATTACTGGTCTCAAGAATACAATTTTCTTTTGCTTGGGAATATTGGTGGCAGTTAATCCCTCACAAAGTAATGAAAATCTGAGCTATGTAAAGCCGCAGAATGCACAATATTTGGAGTCCACTCAGGACTTTGGATCTCCCAACCTGTCCTTCCTATCCCCCAACTAGGAACCATGGCCCTAGAAGGAAAACAAGAGCCAGGGCTTTAGTGCTGATGACTTTATTGTTGGTTTGAGGTCGGAGAAAGGAAAGGCCAAGTTTCCACCACTGAAAATACCATGGTCACCACTTGATCTCTATGCATTTCTAAAAAAGAGAAGAATTTCAGACAGAAATATTAATTGGGCTTGGACATGATCTGTGTCTGTATTTCTACTAGTAGATAGTAGAAGACATTATAAAACATCATGTTAAGAGACAGAGAAGAAACAGCAGATGTGAGATGAGGTGGCCAGGAGAGAATAGAGAGAAGGGAAGAGAGGAGAGGAAAGGCATGGGGACGTACAAATTGGGAAGGCTGTAGGCTACTATAAGAATGAGGGAGTCATTCTTAAAAAATATATATAAGAAAGACAGGAAAGGAAAGGAAAGGAAAGGAAAGGAAAGGAAAGGAAAGGAAAGGAAAGGAAAGGAAAGGAAAGGAAAGGAAAGGAAAGGAAAAGATCAGGTTGGAAGGAACACAGGCTCTGATAATGGAAGAAACTTTTCTATGGGTAAGGCTGATGCATGGAGAATCACTGCAAAGACAAGAAGTTTAGGAGTGATTAAAGCCAAGGCTTAAATGAGACCAGAGAACAGAAACAAGAAGAGAGCATGAGGAAACTGAAAAGGAGAAATTCACTAGATCAGGGAATAAGAATACACTTAATACCTAGAGAATCAGCGGAGGTCCTCTTTAGTTGGTTTTCCTTGTCACTGGCCACCAGGCTGACCACGCTGCTCATCTCTTCCCTGTTGGTCTCTCTGGTCCCTGGGGCCACCAGGGCCACCAGGACGACCTTGGCCTCCTGGTCCTTGTTGTCCAGCTGGTCCTTGTTGTCCAGCTGGTCCTTGTTGGCCTCCTGGACCACCTTGGCCCCCGAGTCCTTGTTGGCCAGCTGGTCCTTGTGGACCACCTGGACCACCTTGGCCACCAGGTCCTTGTTGGCCAGCTGGTCCTTGTGGGCTTCCTGGATGACCTTGGCCACCTGGTCCTTGCTGGCTACTTGGTCCTTGTTGGCCAGCTGGTCCTTGTGGGCCACCTGGTCCTTGTTGGCCTCCTGGAGCACCTTGGCCACCGGGTCCTTGCTGGCTGGCTTGTCCTTGTGGGCCACCTGGACCACCTTGGCCACCGGGTCCTTGTTGGCTACTGGGTCCTTGTTGGCCACCTGGACGTCCTTGGCCACCTGGTCCCTGTTGGCCAGCTGGTCCTTGTGGGCCACCTGGTCCTTGTTGGCCTACGGGAGCATCTTGGCCCCCGAGTCCTTGCTGGCTACTGGGTCCTTGTTGGCCACCTGGACGACCCTGGCCACCTGGTCCCTGTTGGCCAGCTGGTCCTTGTGGGCCACCTGGATGACCTTGACCACCTGGTCCTTGTTGGCTACCTGGTGCTTGTTGGCCAGCTGGTCCTTGTGGGCCACCTGGACGACCTTGGCCACCTGGTCCCTGTTGGCCAGCTGGTCCTTGTGGGCCACCTGGACGACCTTGACCACCTGGTCCTTGTTGGCTACCTGGTCCTTGTTGGCCAGCTGGTCCTTGTGGGCCACCTGGATGCCCTTGGCCACCTGGTCCCTGTTGGCCAGCTGGTCCTCGTGGGCCACCTGGGCGACCTTGACCACCTGGTCCTTGTTGGCTACCTGGTCCTTGTTGGCCAGCTGGTCCTTTTGGGCCACCTGGACGACCCTGGCCGCCTGGATGACCTTGGCCACCTGGTGCTTGTGGGCCACCTGGTCCTTGTTGGCTACCTGGTCCTTGAGGTCCACCAGGGCCATGTGGGCCTTTGGGGCCTCCCTGGACACCCTGGTTATGAGGCTTCTTTGGTGGACCACGGCCTTCGTCTCCAGGTTTGCCTCTCAGATATCCATTTTCTTTTTGAGGTTGGACTTGTAATTCCTCTGGTTTGTCTTCCAATAATTCCTCATCTACTTAGGCAAGACAACACAGATTCAGAAAGGAACAGAAAAAAACAAAGGTTAGCCACAAACTGAAAGGAGGCAAGTCTGGGATGTACGATAGCGTCAGTGTAGTTAGAGGAAATACACTGCTGGTTTCTGTGGTGTTAGGTAGTGACCAGGGCCTAGAATCAAATCCCAGAGGAGAAGGGGCACAGAGACCCTGGCCTTGAGACAGTGCATGTACTTAGCTTAGCGGGTCTTGTTTGCCCACTCTGCCTTTTGGGGGCTTCTGCTGATTCTGTATTGACATCTATTCTGAACGTGCTGTGATATGCACCAATTCATCTATAATCACCAGATATCTCATGATATCTGGGAAAAACCACCAGACAGGTTCACTGTGTCTACTCTTCACAATGGTACAGTAAATCATAGAACACCAACCTGCCCTTTCTTCCACCCCCTTCTACAAGTTGTGAGGTCTGTCGCAAACAGAAGCTGTAAAGAAAGACTACCTTCTATTGCTTCCCTTTGCAAATTTCTGGTAGCTACACTTGAGTACAAGCCCTCACCAACTCTCTTTCTGGTTTGAAGATTTTATTTTTAAGGAATCTCTACACCCCACGTGGGGCTCAAACTCACAACCCTGAGATCAAGAGTCCCATGCTCTCCCAAGTGATCAGCCAGCCCCTCTCCGCTTTGCAAAGATTTTAAGTAATCCCGCACCATGTTTTGCATCCACTCTCAATCATTTCTTCATCGTCTCCTGGCTGTCTCTCTTATAATCCTTCTCTTCCGGGTTGTCATATATTTTACGCAATGCCCACATACTAAATTGCACCTTTTGTGGGATGCGAAGATGCCGAGCTTAACAGACACAGTCTGTGCTCTCAGGCTCCTTACTCCTCACTGTTGTCCGACCGACAGTGAAATCGGCTTGTCACTTGCTTTTTCAAAACTCTCTCTGTTGCCCACGGAATAAATTACAAATTCACTTTGCCATTTATAACATCCTGCACAATATGAAATGAACCCACATCTCTAGCTCTATGTTCCTAGGTTCACTTCATCCTTACTGATTATTCAGCGTTCCTAGATTAGTGAAAACAGTATATGGATAGATTTAGCTTTGCATTTCACTCTGCTGTTGCCCATGCCTCCACTCTGCAGGGTCCAGATCACAAGGCATCTCCTGTATGAGGCTTCCGCTTTTCTCCCCTGTTCGGAGCTTCTGTAATTCCTTATTTTGTCAGCTTTTGGGCAGTGATCATTGTTATGTCCAAGTCAAATCTTCCAAGAGATCCTGTGTTCCTTAAAGGTAGGAACAATGTTTCATTTACATTTGAAGCTTTGATACCAAGTAGAGGATCCTGCCATGGTTTCTCATTTTCATAAAATCCAAAGTATAGGTTTATTGCATCACTGATGGGTTGAGCAGGTGGATAATCAAACCACTCTTTGAGGAATCCTCTGATGTGCCTGCCCTTACAAAGACAATCAAGGCCAGGTAACTGAAGCAGGGAAAATTCAGAAGGAAAGCGGTGACCACACTGTCTAGATCTGAGACAACTCTTAAATCCAAAGCAATGCATTCCCTCCTGCTCAACTTCTTTCACCCCCTTTTGGTCTTTTTGCTCCTCTTCCAATGGGGAACTAATAGGATTAAACTATATAGAGTATCATGGTTGAAAAAGGAAATTTTAAAGCTTACGCGTGATTTAAAAGTAAAAAAAAAAATCGTCATTATTTCTGTGACCCACAGATTCCTTGAATCCATTTAGAAAAAGTCTAAATAAGTTGATTGAGTTAGAAATAACTCACCTAATAATTGGAGTGTCTGCTCTTCCTCTTATGATTCTTCAGCAAAGAAAGAGCCAAAAAAATGACTTACAAAATACTTCATCACCCAAATTGCAGGATCCTTGACAGCTAGGAGCTGGAGAAATTCATTAAACTTATAAAGGTGTTTCTTACGCCACAAAATTTTTGGTTGACCTTTGGTCAATTTTGCCACTTCTTCGGTGGTGTGACTTACGATTCATTAGCTCCCTCAAAGACTCTGGTCTTTCTTCATCCTCCCTTCTATGCACATTCCCACCCACATCATTAAAACTGACTTCAGTTTT
>NW_023220758.1:0-678 GCF_002007445.2 Ailuropoda melanoleuca | reverse complement strand
TTTTTTTCCTGCCTTGATTTCCCCTTTGGCCCATGGTTGTGTAAGGACATACCGTTCAGTGTCCACAGATTTGCAAATTTCCCACTTTCTTCTTGTAGTTGGTTTCTAATTGCTGTGGTTGGAAAAGATGCTCGAATGATTTCGACCTTCCTACGTTTATTGAGACTTGTTTTGTGGCCTGCCGTGTGATCTGTCCTGGAGGGTCCCCCATGCACTCGAGGAGACCGTGTGTCCTGCCGCTGCTGGATGGCGTGTGGTGTGTGTGTCCGTAGGTCCATCTGGGCTCATGTGTAGGTTAAATCACTGGTTTCCTGTCTGGATGATTTATGCAGTGTTCAAAGAGGGGGATTGAATTCTCTGCTGTTATCGCATTACTATGTCTCATTTCAGATCTGCTAGTATTTGCTTAATATATTCAGGTGCTCCTGTGTCGGGTACGTAAATATTTGCCAGTGTTATATTCTCTTGTGAATTGGCCCCTTATCATTATACGATGACCTTCTTTATATCTTAATGCAGCCTTTGGCCTGAAGCCTGTTTTGTGCGACGTAAGTCCTGCTGTCTCTGCGTTGCTTGGTCTCCGTTTGCACGGGTTACCTCTCCCCACTCCCTCACTCTGAGTCTCCATGTGTCCTTAAAGCTGAAGTGTGTTGCAGGCAGCCACACGGGTGGGGGGGG
>NW_023220757.1:453-936 GCF_002007445.2 Ailuropoda melanoleuca | reverse complement strand
AGAAAACCCTGTTTGGGTAGAGTCTCCGTGTCCCCTGCGAGGGGGGATGGGGATGGGCACCCTGTGACCCGGTATTTCTCGGCTTTTGTTCTCTGGCGGCTATCCCTGGCGGTTTGCTATGCCTCTTCTGATAGAGCAGCAGCGGCTGAAATTCAGCCTCTGTCTCAGAACAGAGGGATCGGGGATTGTTCTCCACTGATGTTCTGGCCACTTTAACTCTGTTTCTGTTGGTGCTGCTCAACCCTGTAGCATCCCGGGCTGTGCGCCCCACACCCGGCGTCCCAGCCCTCACTTCCAGGGCCGGCGCGTCTCTCTCCTTTGTGTTTCCAACCCCGCCAGCCGCCAGTCGCCAGCCGTCCCGCGCGGGCTCCCGGAGCTCCCTGTCTCAGTCGGTGTCTCGTGGGTGCTGACCGCGAGTCCACCTGCTCCCCCGTGCAGGTGGCCCTCCAGTTGCCAGCCGCCAGCCGCCCCGCGCCGGCTCCC
>NW_023220757.1:0-310 GCF_002007445.2 Ailuropoda melanoleuca | reverse complement strand
GCAGGTGGCCCGCCAGCCGCCTTGCGTGCGCTCCTGGAGCTCCCATTCTAAGTCTGCTGTCTCGCAGGTGCCGTCCGCGAGTCCCCCTGCTCCCACGTACAGGTGGCCCGCCAACTGCCAGCCGTTCCGCGTGCGCTCCCGGAGCTCCCGTTCTCAGTCTGCTGTCTCAAGCGTGCGGATCCGTGGTCCATCCGCTCCCCCGTGCAGGTGGCTACCGCTTCCCGGCGCCCTGACACTGTGGCTCCCTCCCCCTTCTGTTTAGCTTCCAATATCTGTGCGGTTTCAAGGCTCCCCGCTTCGTACCTCGATA
>NW_023220756.1:0-678 GCF_002007445.2 Ailuropoda melanoleuca | reverse complement strand
GGCGCATCCGTGATTGTCATTTCCCTGCAGCTATCTCATCGTGGTGCTCAATGAATATAAAACAGCAAAGGTTCCAGGCTCAGAGACCCCACTTTGGAATACTCCTTACCAAGGTCAAATGGGCCCCAAATAACCTGTGGGAGCAATGATTTCCCTTCCTGCAGCTCCCAGGATCAATTTAGAAATAATAAAAGGTTTGGGTCCCAGCATTATAAATTGGGATCGATTGAAAGTACTTCACCCACAAATATCTCATTCTTCCCAAGGTGATGATTCAAATAATTGACATTCTGAAGGAGACTGAAAAATGTGCTTTGGGAAAAAGATTAGATTCCTTTGCTGAACAATAGATTTGGTATTTTTGAAATGACTGAGAACAACAAAGACAAAATAGCCAAACCTACCTCATGAGTTAATCAAGCAAAAAACTAGACATTGCCATTATCCAAGTGAGCAAGACTTTAAATGTAAATAAACATCTCAGAAGTACCAGAACGTCATATTTGGAAGGGGCCTTTGAAGATGCATGTATCCCAACATATTCATTGTACAGATGAAGAAACTAAGGCCCAGAGAAGTTACAGTCAGGCATGAAAGAGGCCACATTCAGAGTTTACTTTCTCCCACGCTGAATGAGGCCCTGACTGCCGCGTGTCCACACGTGGCGCCTGGCTGGCT
>NW_023220754.1:0-678 GCF_002007445.2 Ailuropoda melanoleuca | reverse complement strand
GGGTGCTGATCCTGCCAGGCCCAGTGGCAGGCTGACTTTTAGGAGAGGAGGGTCTGTCTTGCTTCAAGATGTTGGGGCTCAGATCCCGGGCTGCAAACCTGAGCCCTCAGCTCACCCAGCAGCACTGGGCACTCATTCCCCGCATTTCTGTCTTCCTCTTTTATAACCTGGGAGCATGGTTCCTAACGTGAGTCCTTGGGTGAGCTGGGGAACAGCAGAGAGTTTCAGGGGGACCTTTCCAGCTTCTCGGCCTCACGCAGAGATTCCTTTTCTGCACACTGAAGGCGCCAGTCTCCCAGACAGGCCCCTACAGAAACTGGTTGTCTCTGTGGCTCATATTTTAATCTTACATTTAACACAACCGGGGTTCTGTTTGGGAGTAGTACTGATTTTTAGAAGATGGAAACAAGCAAAGCAAGCCGGAGCTCCAGATTTCAGTCTGGTCTCACATGGGTTTCCAGGCTCACAGTCTCACTCTGCTCTCTCACGGGTGTGGGTCCGCGAGTCTGGCCTGCTCCCCAGTGCAGGTGGCTACAGCTTGCCAGCGCCCAAGTTTGGTGGCTCCCTCCCCCTTCCATTTATCTTAGGATATCTGTGGGTTTTTTCATGGCTCCCTGCTTTGTACCTCAAAACTCAGCTGTGGAGATGTTCATTTGAGAGATCCAGATGTATCTTCCT
>NW_023220753.1:0-678 GCF_002007445.2 Ailuropoda melanoleuca | reverse complement strand
CCCCCCCCCCCCCCCGCTCATGCTCTGTCTCTCTCAAATAAATAAATAAAATCTTAAAAAACAAAGATTTTGCTAGACTGGAATAGAGTATAAGGACGGAGAATGGAAAGAAGACAAAAGTAAATACCGACCCTCACACAGCTCCCTGAGATGGCTCAGTGTGGCTGGTTTAGGGTGTGTTATGGGGAGTGGTGGGTAAGGGGGCTAGAAACGGAGACGGCAGTCTCACTGTGAAGGGCTGTGAATCATACGCAAAAGTGTCAGGGTCTCGGGATTGAGGAAGGCTCTATGCACAGCCTCGGACCCATGTGTCCCCATTCTTAATCCTGGGGTTAGCATCTCAGACTTCTGGAACTCTCTCTGGAGTGGTTATGATCTAAGGCTCCAGAGTCAAACAGATACAGGCCCTGCCTTGGCCTTTACACTTATGGCTATAAGCCTTTGGGCAAATAAGCCTATGGTCTCTTGAGTCTCCTTTACAGAACTCCCCTTCCCCCACTAAGATAACAGCACCTCCTGGAGCTGTTGGGGGAATTCAATGACATTATACCTGTAAATGCTTTCCCAGGGCGGCCCTGCAGGGAACGCTTAACACAAATCCCCCATTGTTCTGTCCAGTTCCACCCCCTTCCCTAGGACTACCTATTTCCTTCTCAGTTTAGCCATACGTCTGTGTCT
>NW_023220752.1:0-678 GCF_002007445.2 Ailuropoda melanoleuca | reverse complement strand
GATCTCCCTACAGCGAAGCCAACAATCTCCACTACCACATTCTAAGTGTGCCACACTTTTAAATATGTGCAAATACAAAGGACCACCAGATACCTAAGACATCTTTAATACAAAAAACAGAGTCACAATATAAGCAAACTGGAAGAACCAGACAATACAGAGAGAAGAAAACATTACTAATATCTTCATGGAGGGAAGAGAAGATCCTGTTTCAATGAAACAAGTATAGCCTGTTTTAAAAAAATTAGTAAGCACATATAAGAAACTAGAAATTTTAAAAATACAATGGCATAACTGAAAAACTCAATAAAAGTGTTAGAAGATTAAAGTGGAGAAATCTCTCAGAAAGCAGGCCAAAAAAGATAAAGAATGGAAAAGAGGAGAAAAAAATGAGAAAATTAGAGGATAAGTTCACAAGTTCAACATTCAGATGAAAGGAGTTCCCAAGAAACAGGACAGAGAAAATGAGGGGAGAAAGTTACTTATGAAACATTTCAAGCGTATTTCCCAGAACAGAGTGACCTAAGTATCCAGACTACAAGAGAACCCAGAGTACCCAGGCAATAGCTGAGAATAAACCACACCAAAGTCATGTCATTGTGAAATCTTAAAACACAGAGACAAAGACAAGGTTCTGGGTGGGGGCTGGGGAGCAGAAGGTCACCTAAAAAGATGGAG
>NW_023220751.1:0-678 GCF_002007445.2 Ailuropoda melanoleuca | reverse complement strand
AATCCTGGTGTTCCCTCGGCGCGTCCCTGAGCCCCTTGAGCCGCTCTTGTCAGGTGTGAGTTGGGGTGACAGCAGTGGGCATCTCATGGGGCCGTGGTGAGGGGTGAATGAGTTAACACTTGGAAGTTCCTCAGCACACAGTAGGCACTGCGTGAACGTCAGCCATGGTTAGGGGAGCCTTGCTGCGAGGACTAGGAGAGAGCTTTCGATCCAAGTGGAAGGGTCAGGCGGGCAGTGGAGATATGTGAAAACCTGGAATTCGGGGCACAAGCCTGGGTAGAAGCTCTACATTTGGGATTTTGAAACGGTTCTATGTGGTATTTAAAACCACTCTGCTCTCCACCCATGAATGTGTGTTACTAAGCACAGAGATACTTCTGATCCCCAAAATGGCTTCAGTCTTAATAGGTTTGTTCTCCGTGGAATTCTTCTCCTTTATGGTGATTGTTGAATTTCCTCTGGTACCTACACTGTGACCCTTGAAACCAACACCTTTTTATGATTAATTCTTTTTTATATTCTCTTCTATTAAGTGCAAAGGCCAAGGTAATTCTTGTTTTCGATACTCATAGGCAAGTGCTATGTTTCGACACTGGAAAAGTCCCCGATGTTGTTCTGAGCTAGAAGGAAACCAGGGCCCTGCCTGTCTGGTTCAGGTTATCTGGTATGTACAGGCCC
>NW_023220750.1:0-678 GCF_002007445.2 Ailuropoda melanoleuca | reverse complement strand
TTTTTTTAAGCTTTTTTTAATATTGGAAGAGAAATGCCTTGGCCTGGCATTTATTTACTCTGTAAATATAAAATCTTATCTTTCAACAATTGAGGTGCCATATGGGTTAGTATATCTTAGAAGATTTTTGAATGTGCCATAAATATTTCAAAAACTCTTTATTGCTCTAAGGTATTTGTTAAGAGGGGATAACTCATGGAAATAGTATTCTATATCCATGAGTATTACTTAAAATATATAGTAAAAATTACTGTTTGTTTAAATTTAGAGCATTCTTACAACAAACAGTTTATGACACCATACTTCTAGTCAAGAAGATCTGGCTTTAATTTTTTCCTATTAAAGTTTGTAAAGCTGGCCCAATGTTACTGGGAGTTTTGTAAGGAACAGTTAAATTGTTTTTTAAAGCTTATATTTAAGTTCATGAATCCCATTTGAAACACATAATGAAAGAAACAAAAATCTATATGGCATGATCTCTAGTCTAAAAGATTTATAGCCTAGTGATCAAATATGTATAATTAAAGGAACCACAAATACATATATATGTGTATATATATGCATGTATATGTATTTTGTGTATATATAAATGAATATATATTAAATATATAGTATATATAATTATATAATAAATAACATAACTTAACAATGTAATATTTAATATAATAAATAAAACAT
>NW_023220749.1:0-678 GCF_002007445.2 Ailuropoda melanoleuca | reverse complement strand
TTATCACAAAACTGTTAGGAAATAGAGCAAATCCCTCAGAGATTTGGATGAAGAACTCAGGTATGACCAGGTTTAAAGAGACCGTTTGTGAGGCCTGCTTACTTAGATGCGACTGTCATTGGTGGTGTCTGTACAATGGAGTGCCAACTGCAATGTTTTTCTAACGCTACGGAGCCACAAACACTGCGTGGTCACCGTTGAAGGAAAATATGCGTATTCCAGTATGTTTTACATTTTGTAATATTTTACCTTTCGGATGAAAGGTTTTCCCTACTTGTTAGACTCCAGTAATTTTTTATTATTATTATTCTTTTGGAAAGTCTGTTGAAATTCCACTTGGTCTCATTGGAGATCTGGGAATATTAAAAAATAATGGTTTTTACTACCTCAACAGAAAGATGCATTTATCACCCAGGAGGGAGTATAGAGCTTCTGAAAAATGGTTTAATTACTGGCACAGAGCTCAACCTGGGCACAGCACATTTGAAGCAACACTAAAGATTAACTTTCAGTGGCTCTTGGGATATCTGTTGCAAACTTTAGGAAATGAATAGGTAAGCCCTGGCCTGGCATGCCCTCAACCCCAGTGAAAGTTACCTGGTGCCTCTGATTCATTTTCCTAGTCCAGAATCATTGTACAACAGAAATGTAGAGAAGCTTGTAAAGTACTGTACAAAT
>NW_023220748.1:0-1796 GCF_002007445.2 Ailuropoda melanoleuca | reverse complement strand
TTATTTTATTTTATTTATTTTGTATTTTATTTTACTTTTATTATTTTTTAGAGAGACAGTGTGTGAGCAGGGAGGAGCAGAGGGAGAAGGAGACTATCTTAAGCCGACTCCACACTTGGTGTGGAGCCCAACATGGGGCTTCATCTCAGGACCCTGAGATTGTAACCTGAGCCAAAGTCAAGAGTCAGACGCTTAACTGACTGAGCCAACCAGGAACCCCTTTTTTATTTTATTTAAAATTTTTAAAATTATTTTTAAAATTCTGGTATAATTATAATACAATTTGCATATTACATATTAGTTTCAGGGGTATGGTGATTCAACAATTCTATTCATTACTCATCACAAGAACCTATCCACCCATCCCCCTACCCACCTCCCCTCTTTGTTTGTTCTCCTTATTTTAGGGTCCATTTTTTTCTTTCTTTTTTTCTTTGTTTTCTTTGATTCTTAAACTACACATATGCGTGAAATCCTATGGCATTTGTCTTTCTCTGACTCCTTTCACTTAGCATTATGCCCTCTAGATCCATCTATGTTGTTGTAAATGGCAAGATTTCATTCTTTTTTATGGCTGAGTCATATTCCACTGTATATATACCACATCTTTTTTATCCATTCATCTATCCATGGATGCTTGAGTTGGCTCCATATTTGACTATTATAAATAATGATGCAATAAACATAGGGGTGCATTTGCCTTTTCAAATTAGTGTCTTCGTATCCTTTGGGTAAATACCAAGTAGTGGAATTACTGGATCGTATGGCAATTGTATCTCTAATGCTTTGAAGAACCTCCATACTGATTTCCACAGTGGGTGTACCAATTTGCATTCCCACCAACACTGCATGAGGGTTCCCTTTTCTCCAAAAGCTTGCAAACATTTGTTGTTTTCTGTGTTTTTGATTTGAGCCATTCTGACAGGTGTGAGGTGATATCTCGATGTGGTTTTGACTCATATTTCTCTGGTGATTAATGTTGTTGGGTGTCTCTTCACCTTTCTGTAGGCCATGTGTATGTCTTCTTTGGAGAAATGTCTTTTCATGTCTTCTGCCCATTTTTAAATTGGAATCTTTGCTTTTTGGTGTTGAGTTGTACAAGTTCTTTATATATTTCCCAAACTAACCCTTTATTGGATATATCATTTGCAAATCTCTTCTCTCATTCAGTAAGTTGTCTTTTAGTTTTACAGATGGTTTCCTTCACTGTGCAGAAGATTTTTCTTTTGATATAGTCCTAATAATTTATTTTTGCTTTTCTTTCCCTTGCCTGAGTACTCATATCTGGAAAAATGTTTCTAGGGCCAATGCCAGAGAAATTACTGCTTGTGCTGTCTTCTAGGATTTTTATGATTTCAGATCTCACATTTTAATCCATTTTGAATTTATTTTTGTGTATGTCATAAGAAATGCAACAGTGTCATTCTTTTGCATGCAGCTGTCCAGTTTTCCCAACACCATGTGTTGAAGAGACAATCTTTTTCCTATTGCATATTCTTGCTTCCTTTGTTGGAGATTAATCAACCATATAATCGTGGGTTTCTTTCTGGGATCTCTATTCTGTTCCCCTGATCTAATTGTAGAGAGCCTGGCCTTTAAAATAAAGCTTGAATTTGCTGGAAGGCACTCTAGCACCCTCTGGGTACACTCCCTGATACCTGTCACACACCACCAGCCCGTCTTTTGTAGCCACCAAAGATCTCAGAGTGAGGAATAAATGTTGGCTTTGAAGGCTTAAGGCACACATGGCAGCCAGAGGGAAAGTCCTGAGCCTACAAAGGAAGGCGGCCACAAAA
>NW_023220747.1:0-1529 GCF_002007445.2 Ailuropoda melanoleuca | reverse complement strand
AAAAAAGTGATAATCCATGTTTAGATAACTAAGAGTTAATCTTTTTACTTCTCTTATTAAAAATTAGGCATCGGGATGCCTGGCTGGCCCAGTCAATAGAGTATGCTATTTTTGATTTTTGGGATTGTGAGCTCAAGCCCCATGTTGAGTGTGGAGATTACTTAAAAAAAGAAAATCTTAAAAAAAAAAAATAGGAATTATTCTTTTTACAATATAGGCTATTACAATTGCAATGGCTATTTTAAACTATGATAAAAATAGTTTCTACTTAGTTTTTCCATTTTTACTTTTTCTATTTTAGTTGAAAAAAAAACCAAAAAGATTAGTTAACTGACTTGGTCCTTTGGAAGATAGGGTAAGCAACCAATTAAACAAGAAGGAGTTGATAAATAAAGGTTAAAGAAAATACATTCCTTACCAATTAGGAAAAAAGAAAGATCAAAGGATAAGAATTTGAACATTGTGGGCTTAAGGTGTAAGTTGTAACATCTAAAATAAAAGGAAAAAGATGCTATGAAAAGAATAGGATTGAAATACATTCATGTCTATTCCGCACAGTGGCCCAGTCACTTCCAAGTAATTGGGTAATTGTGTAAGCACCTTTGGGTTCAAGTGATCTGAAAGACTTACAGTGTTTGATAGCCTTTTCCTTTTCTTCTCTCAACCATACCTTCACTCTCACTTATATCACACCTATTTATGTAGAATTAACTATCAGCCAGTGGTAGGCATGAGGGAATTATTTATTACTTTGCTTAATTGTAATTGCTAATGTCAGCCAAAGAATAGGAAAACAAAACAAGTATAAATTAAAATGAGAAAGCAACACATTGGAGCCTTGTTAAAATATTTAGTATATTTTATTTCAGTTTGAAGCTAGGTTGCCTTTTATTATGTATCATATATAAAGTTTATATTACCTATAAAAGTAATGAGATACAACAATTGTAGTAAATTGATTACCAAATTAGAAAATTAAAGATGTGTTAATCAATAAACCTATAATTATAACCCAACTTAACCCAATAATTATGTCATACTGGTTTTTTCCATTGTGTTTTTAGAAATTTCTCCTAGTTTTTCTTTACATAGCTGTGAGTGTAATAATATATAGTAGATAATATATTCCTACAAATACATATTCTTATGTATATCCTGATTTTTTTTTTAAGATTTTATTTATTTATTTGACAGAGACAGCCAGCGAGAGAGGGAACACAAGCAGNTTTATTTATTTGACAGAGACAGCCAGCGAGAGAGGGAACACAAGCAGGGGGAGTGGGAGAGGAAGAAGCAGGCTCCCAGCGGAAGAGCTGATGTGGGGCTCGATTCCAGAACGCCGGGATCACGCCCTGAGCCGAAGGCAGACGCTTAACGACTGTGCCACCCAGGTGCCCCTATGTGTATCCTGTTATTTAATTTAATATATTTACACCCCTCTTTTTATGTTTTAAATTAATGTATTTATACACCTCTTTTTTTTTTTTAAAGATCATTATTATTTAAAAAGACCATCATGATTTTCATGG
>NW_023220746.1:0-678 GCF_002007445.2 Ailuropoda melanoleuca | reverse complement strand
CCAAGAGAAGAAAGTCATTAGAAACAAATCTACAGAGATCCAGATATTGGAGAGGGACTTTGACATCACTGTAATTAGTGTGTTTAAGGTAACATGGTGGAGATTTTCACCAAGGAACTAGAATCTATTAAAAAAATCAACTAGGAATTCTGGAGCTGAGAAATAGGGAAGCTACAAAGTAGAATTCAATAGAAAGGTTTAATTGCAGATTCGATATGCAAAAGGGGGTGAATAAATTGTTAGTCAGTAGAATGTATCCATAGAGGTAAATCATAGAGAAGAAAGGATGGAAAACACAGGAAAGAGCTTAAGAAACATGGGAAACATGGTTCTGAATTCTAACGTTAGTTGGTTGGCATTGAAGAACTACAAAGAAGAGGAAGTGGGAGGAAGCAATATTTGAAGAGGTGTTGTTTATAACTTTTCCAAAATGAACAAAAAGCATCAAGGTAATGTACAAAGCCAAGAAAGAGAAAGACAAAGAGAAGTATATATAACCATAGCATGGAAAAACTGATGGAAACCAAAGATAAAGAGGAAAAGCTTTTTAAGATATCTGCAAAAGGCATATTATATCCAAAGGAATAACAGTGAAATGGATAATTGACTTTTCAGCAGAACTTACAGAACCCAGAAGACAATAACATGATATCTGGAAAACTTGGAAGAAAATATTTG
>NW_023220745.1:0-678 GCF_002007445.2 Ailuropoda melanoleuca | reverse complement strand
CCTGGCTTTTCATAGGAGAATTAAGATAAAACATACTAAACCATTTTCTCCTGTCCATTTAGGTGAACAAAATTAGAGTACAGCAGCACAAGTAAGCAATAGGCTCTTCTTTCGTAGCACATGTACACATATATATGTTCACGCCAACACATGCACATTTATTGTACATTTTACTGATATAAAGAATGTGTAGTTCACAATTTATAAATAACATGTACTCATGATAAATTCCATCTAACCAACTGATTCTTACAGAATATTTTCATTAATTGGTGGTAAAGGACAAACGAGTATAATTTTGACATGCATGTTGGTTGATATTTTCATTTATGCTAATAAATAAAGCAGAAGTAAAACAAACAGAAGTAAGACATATTATTGAACTTCATCAAAAATGTAAGCACTTATTTGTTTAATCAGATAATTGTTTTCAAATACTGGAAGAATATTTCATCACTTTTTTCCTCCTGTATGCAATGTAACAGCTATAGTTTATTCTTTATTATTAATATTTTTCCATCACTCTCTTAAGTCTAGATGATCAACAAAGCAATAAATCAAGCCCTGATATGTAATGTTTGCCAATTTCTATGGTGTAAGTCTCTCCACCACAGCCAATTTCAGGGTACCAACATGATATTACAGAACATAGAGTTGAGAAGGATTGCGCGTAGCAAA
>NW_023220744.1:0-678 GCF_002007445.2 Ailuropoda melanoleuca | reverse complement strand
TTTTCATCTCCATCATTGTATTTTCCAAGAAGTCCAAGTTGAATCTTTTTGTATCTTCCATATCTCTACTTAATACGCTTAATCTTTCCTGAACTTAATTAAATATATTTTATAAAGTTATCATAATCATTTTATTTTCCTTGACTACTCATTCTAGTCTATTAATTGATTTTTCTCCCCATGTGGTTGTATTTTTCTGCTTCTTTGCATACTTGGAACTTCTTTATTGGATGCCAGAAGACTGAATTTTACTTGTTGGGTGCTGTATATTTTTTGTATTCCTATAAATACCTTGACCTTTGTACTAAGACACAAACTACTTGGCAATAGTCTGATCCTTTTAAGACTTGCTCTTAAACTCTTTTAGGCAGGAACAGAGCAGTCTTCACCCAGTTTTTCTGAGTACTCTATGTGCCCTATGAATCCAAGTCTTTCCCAGTCTGCCCTGGTGGATGACAGTGCTCTTGGTGATGTGTGAGCCTGGAGATTGTTCCTTCTCCTCTTTTAAGGTGGCTATGACCTCAGCTTGGGACAGTTTCCTCCCACGTGTGCAATCAGCCTTAGTGTATGACTGAGAGGGTGCTTCTGTTCATCTCTGGAGGTCTTTCTATGTGCAACTTTCTACCCCCAGTGTTCCGCCTTGTAAACCCCAGCTGCCTTGGTTGACCTGGACTCTTA
>NW_023220743.1:0-678 GCF_002007445.2 Ailuropoda melanoleuca | reverse complement strand
TTGGTCAAGATATTGACACAAAACAGCTTCTCTCAAGTTTAGCCCTGGCTCAGAAGTCAACCAAGGTTTGGGTTTTAATTCAACCAGCACCACCACTCTAGGAAATATATTTAAAGTTTCCTACCTGTAAAACAGAAATGATAATACCAGTATTCTGACTGCTTCATAGACATATTTTAAGAGTTAGAACAAAGCACTTAGAAGTCAATGGAGTGTACCCAACATTGGTGCATTATCAAAGCAAATGATAATATAACTATTAAGAAGAAATAAACAGCAATATAATAATAGATGGCAACTTTAATATCCCACTCTCAACAATGGATATATGATCCACATAGAATCAATAAGGAAAGAGTGTATATGAAATACCATTATAAACCAAATGGACCTAATGGACATATACAGAACATTCCATCCAACAGCAATTGAATACACATTCTTCTCAAGCACAGACAGAGCATTTCCTAGGATAGGTAATATGTCAGGCCATAAAACAAATCTCATCATATTTGAGAAGATATAAATTATATTAAGTATTTTTGCCAACTACGGTAGTATAAAACTAGAAATCAAAAACTGGTGGAAAGCTGAGAGGTTCACAAATATGTGGAAATTAAATATACTCCTGAACAATAATGAGTCAAAGAAGAAATCAAAAGGGAAATCAGAAAGTAT
>NW_023220742.1:0-678 GCF_002007445.2 Ailuropoda melanoleuca | reverse complement strand
GTATGATCTCATTTTAATTTGATTATATCTTCAGAGACTCTATTTCCAAATAAGGTCACATTTGGGGAACTAGGGATTAGGACTGGAACACATTTTTGAAGGGGACACAGTTCAACTCAGTACAGGAAAGACTTTCCCTACAAGAATGACCCCACATACACTATATAGAACCACCTCCTTAGAAAGTATTTTTCACAAATTGGTCACAGCACAGCTGCACAGTTAGGATGCACTTTGCATATCCTCTGGTGCGCTTTATCTCTAAACGCAGGCAGGGAAAGAGCAGGAGAAATCAAAACTGGATTTTCGATGCACAGAGGAAAGTTGCTTTAAGGAACTTGGGATGATACTTTAGCCAGCATGAATGGTCCGCTGTGTAGAGGCTCACTGACCTTTGAGGAAAGGATCTAGATGGAAGACTTCAGCAATACACTGAGTTGAGCCATGAGAGGCCTTGTAAGTGGGAGATACCAAATGAGGGAACCAGTGTGGCACTTTACGGGAAGGCAAGGAATGGTGGTGAAGGGCCCCCAGTGAGGAGCAGGACTAGCTGCTGGGCCAAGGACAAGCCAGTCCATGCTGGCTGCAAGTGGTGATGGCATGGCAGACAGTTCTGCCAGCAGATCTGAAAATCCACGTCGATAAGAAAAGATAAGGTGATCCTGAACCGGCATTCGT
>NW_023220741.1:0-678 GCF_002007445.2 Ailuropoda melanoleuca | reverse complement strand
GTTCCACAAAATGCCTACCATCTACAAGACTGCGTAGCTAGAGAGTAATAGTATAAGCCTGGCTTCAAGATTTTCAGTCAGTACAGGCTAACACATATTTCATATCAACTCAAACAGGCACACTAAGCATTTAATTTAACATATATTTTTGAGCACCAAATATGCTGTATATTGATGATGCCCTTTTACTCCAGAGAGTAAATACTAGTTGATGCTGTCAGCTAGATATGAGAAGTCAGACAGAGGCATAAAGAAGATACTGAAGGCGTCTCATAGCTGCAGAGGGTAACTAGGTGCCACTGTTTGAAACAGCTTTGGTTTGGTTACAGAGCAAGATCAAGGACTCAGGGAGGCCATGTGTCTACTGTGCTAGAAATCAACACTTGTAACTTTCCCAACAATACTCTGCATCCTGGATACAGAAGAAAAAATAAATGTATTGATTCAGGGCAGTTGTTTTCCAAGAATATTATAAAAGGTTAGGGTACAAGAGTGTAAGATATGGCCCTTAAACTATAAAGGGTCCTTACATAAAAACCTATTTTCTATTACTAGTCTACTTGCCTAGAATAAAATAGCTATATTCACTTCCTTGTCCATTATTTAACATTGAAACTAAATGGTTTTATGAAAAAAAATCTTTCTTTTAAATAAGAAAGACAGTACTCCATCAGAATT
>NW_023220740.1:0-678 GCF_002007445.2 Ailuropoda melanoleuca | reverse complement strand
TTTTTTTTCATTCATTGAAGCATAGTAATTCACTTTATTTCATATGATTCTTAAGTTGTCTGAAATGAAATGTCCACATGTAGCTTGTAAGGAACTTAAGGAAAAGAAAAAATTTCCCCATAAAAATACATTTGTCTAGTTTTACAGAAGGGACTTTGGGGACCCAGTGATTTTCCAATCTTTTTCTTTTTCTTTCTTCCTTTTTTTAGCAGTGGAACTGATTTCTATAATAAATTCTTATCCGGAAGGTCAACATATAAAACACATGAAAACTACTCTGGTGGCAGAGGGGACTGAAGACCCCAACCCAAGGTCAATCCAGTACTCATTTTAAATAAGCTTTCTTTGCTTCACTACTTTATCACCAGAGTCCAGCAGAAGATCTGGCATATAGCGGGGCCTTGATATATATTTGTTGAAGGAATGTATTATGTTGCCTCAGTCAATATCAAATAGAGGCTATCCCTTATAAAACACGATAGAAAATTTATAAAAACAAATAACTAATAGTAGGGGTGCCTGCGTGGCTCAGTTGTTAAGCGTTTGCCTTCAGCTCAGGGCGTGATCCCAGAGTCCTGGGATTGAGCCCCACATCAGGCTCCTCTGATGGGAACCTGCTTCTTCCTCTCCCACTCCCCCTGCCTGTGTTCCCTCTCTCGCTGGCTGTCTCTCTCTCTG
>NW_023220739.1:0-678 GCF_002007445.2 Ailuropoda melanoleuca | reverse complement strand
GGGGGGGGGGTTCAGCTTGCTGAGCTGAACTTGATGTCAGACTTCCACTTGGCATTTCAAGAGAGTGGGAGTCTCCCTTATTTCTGTGTATCTGCCAATGAGTCATCCTTGCAGTTTGCCATGCCTGTGTTAGGGCAGGAGGGTCCTAAGGGCCCCCGCACACAGTGGGGACGCAGTGAACACTGATTCGCTCAGTTGGTGATTTGATGGTGGAGTCTGGGTTGGATTCATTTTGTTAGTGATTGACACACGTTGAAATGAACACTTCATCCCACCTTAAGTCTCTTTCTAGAAAGGAATGTGCAGTCTATGCAGATGGCCATCTGATCTACCTGGGCCCTGGCAGGCTTTGCGCAGTGCTGTGCTCAGCTAAAAACTGGCTGGGCAGGACAGGGCAAGCGCCCAGTGCTGTCTGAACTAAGCACCTTTGGTTAGGAGAACCAGGGTTTCTCTGGGATGGTGAGTGCTGAGGGGCCATTGCATTCACAGTCCATCCGCATGGGGCACCAAGTCTGATTCTGCTAATTCATGAAGAACGGTGGGCCTGCTCTGTACTGCCCACCCTGTTGCGGGCAGGAGGACATGGGTTTCCCTAGAGTGGAAACTTCCCCATACAAGGTTCAGCTGAACGAGGCTGGTGTCTCTGCCTCACATAGCGTACTGCCCAGCTTTAGATCA
>NW_023220737.1:0-1737 GCF_002007445.2 Ailuropoda melanoleuca | reverse complement strand
CCTATGTTCATCTGATGGTTACAGATTATTAACATTTCAACATTCTACAGGTTTTTCGTAAATAATTTTTGATCATTCGTGATTACATTTCACCCTCCTAAATCACCTGGCAATTCAATGGTAGCAGTACAAACAGCTAAACATCTTGTAGGGGAAAACTGAGTTCTCGTTGCCAAACCAGACATGAGAAAACATGAGGACAGCTGTCCCTATAACTGCTCTCTAAGTATGGTTTGGATCCTAATGAAAGGATTGAAGATAATACAGAATTCTCCGTTCTGTCATACTGTAAACACTATAGGCTTTCCCACCGGTTAACAGCATATATACTTATTTAGAGAGGGGTTATATGATGTGATCCAAATCCTCATTGCAAACTCCCTTGGATAGCTACAATCCTGCCTTTCATTAGAGAGCACCATCTTAGAGCAGGGTTCCATGAAAACACAGGCTGAGGCCAACGTAGGTGATAACCCATTTTATGGGTGAAGGGAGTGAAATCCAAAGGAAGCAGGCATGAGAGGCAAAAGGAAAGGGGAATGAGTCAGGGAAGGAGGAAAAGGAAGCACAAGATGGTAGGATTTTAGGCTGGCCACAGCTTCACAGGAAAACAGGCTTTTACTCATTCAACGGAACATCTCTGAGGGTCCCTTACAGAAACATTGCATCTCTAAACAGTCCATTACATTGGTGGAAGGGGCTCACAATTCATTGGCAGCCTCTTTGCTGTCTCCTGCCTTTTTTTGTGAAAAGTTGCCATGTAGACTCTTATATTCTTGCATTTCTGCATTGTGTTACCTGAACCCTTCAGGCAACCTCTGGAAACTCATAGCCTCTGAAGGATTTGGTCAACCTGAGCACTGGATCTACTGTGGTTCCTGCCAAGGTGCACACAGTGGAGGCCATGCCAATGTCTGGCCACTGTACGGGTTATGATGACCTAGTTTTATAACCATGGGTATAGAACATGTGTTGCTGGGGCTGGGCTTCTTGGGACCTGGGCAAGCTTCAGCAGAGTGAGACAGATGGGGCTGAGAGACCAGGGAAAGCACATAAACCAGGTCTATCACACTGCCACATCTCGATGTGAGATGCTCGAAACTTTTATTAAAACTTCACAAACTTTTTAGGTCTCATATAGGTAAAGATCTATGTGTGAGCACAGGATTAAAAGCTTTCACTTAAGGGGCACCTGGGTGGCCCCAGTCAGCTAATGGTCTGACTTTGGCTCAGGTCACGATTTCAGGGTCCTGGGATGGAGCCCTGTGTCAAGCATGCTCTCAGCAGGGTGTCTGCTTCTCCCTCTCCCTCTGCCCTTCCCCCTGCTCATGCTCTCTTTCTTTGTCTTTCTCAAATTAGTAAATAAATATCAGAAACATAAACAATATCAGAAAAATGACAGGATTATAGATCCTACACACGGTATACAGATAATAAGGCAATATTATTGTTATAGGTTGAATTGTATCCTCTGAAAAGATAATGCTTAAGTCCTAACCCCTGCACCTATGAACATGACCCTATTTGGAAATAAGGTCTCTGTGGGTGCAGTCAAGTTGAGATGAGGTCATTAGAGTGGGCTCTAATCCAATATGGCTGGCATCCTGTATGGAAAGGAAACTGTAGGTAAAGACAGAGACACACAGAGAGGATGCCATGTGCTAACAGAGGCAGAAAGTGAGACATGCAACTATAAGCCAAGTAACGGCATGAGTGAACAGCCACCATGAAAAGCCA
>NW_023220736.1:0-678 GCF_002007445.2 Ailuropoda melanoleuca | reverse complement strand
TCTGTTAATAGAATGAAAAGATAAGCCGTGGACTATTTGAAAAGCTCATATTCAGTAAAAGGCTTGAATTCAGAATATACAAAGACCCTTGAGATCTCAGGAATAAGAAATAAACAACTTTTTAAAATTTTTTTATTTAAATTCAATTAACATATAGTGTATTATTAGTTTTAGAGGTAGAGTTTAGTGATTTATCAGTTGCTTTTAACACCCAGTGCTCGCTACATCAACTGCCCTCCTTAATGCCCATCACCCAGTTACCCCATCCACCCACCCACTTCCCCTCCAGTAGCCCTCAGTTTGTTTCCTAGAGTTAAGGGTCTCTTATGGTTTGCCTCCCCCTCTGTTTTTATCTTACTTTATTTTTCCTTCCCTTCTCCTATGTTCATTGGTTTGGTTTCTTAAATTCCACAAATGAGTGAAATTATATTATTTGTCTTTCTCTGACTGACTTATTTTGCTTAGCATAATACCTTCTAGTTCTACCCACATCACTGCAAATGGCAAGATTTCGTTCTTTTTGATGGCTGAGTAATATTCCATTGCATATAGCTACCACATCTTCTTTATCCATGCATCTGTAGGTGGTCATCTCAGCTCTTTCCACAGTTTGGCTATTGTGGACATTGCTGCTATAAACATTGGGGTGCAGGTGCCCCTTCGAATCACTATGTTTGT
>NW_023220735.1:457-963 GCF_002007445.2 Ailuropoda melanoleuca | reverse complement strand
AGAACTATTGGTGACAGTATGAACAAGTGTTCAGAGGTTTCCCCATAAATATCTTATGAACAAGGATTATGGGAAATGGATCGAGAGCTAGAAGAAGAATTGAGGACAAAATAATTTTTTTCCTGTTTCTTTTTATTTAAAAAAATTAACTGTAGGGGGGAGGTTAAGATGGCGGAGGAGTAGGGGACACCTTTTTCAGCCTGTCCTCTGAGTTGAGCTGGATAGGTACCAGACCAGCAGGAATATCCACGGAATCAGCCTGAGACGCAGGAAGATACATCTGGATCTCTACAAATGAACATCTCCAGCGCTGAGTATCGAGGTACGAAGCGGGGAGCCGTGAAACCGCGCACAGATATCGGAAGCTAAACAGAANACAGAAGGGGGAGGGAGCCGCCATGTCAGGGCGCCGGGAAGCGGTAGCCACCTGCAAGGGGGAGCGGACAGACCGCGGACCCGCACGCTTGAGACAGCCCCAGGAGCGCACGCGGGACGGCTGGCGGACG
>NW_023220735.1:0-178 GCF_002007445.2 Ailuropoda melanoleuca | reverse complement strand
TGGAGGGCCACCTGCACGGGGGAACAGGCGGACTCGCGGTCAGCACCCGTGAGACACCAGACTGAGACGGGGAGCTCCGGGAGCCCGCGCGGGGTGACTGGTGGCTGGGGGCTGGCGGGGTTGGAAACACAAAGGACAGAGACGTGCCAGCCCTGGAAGTGAGGGCTGGGACACCGGG
>NW_023220734.1:0-678 GCF_002007445.2 Ailuropoda melanoleuca | reverse complement strand
CACTGATTATGTAACTCACATAAGTGGATTACAAAGCACAATTTTTGACGAAAATATCTTTTATGCTGAACTCCAAGTAGATTGATAACCCCTGGAAATGTAGGAATTTTTTCAAACTAACTCTATTATATAGCTTTCATTCAAGGACACAGTGACTGCAATGAACAGCAATAATCTAAACAAATTGGGGGCCAGTTCACATTTGCTGAGTTTGCCTGACCCCACCAGCTTTCTGACTTTTACATTCATAGGATGCCATAACTAAAAATGCACAACCCAGGAGAATGTAGATGGTCAAGGGAAAATGTGAAAAGCATTGTAAATTCCTTAATCATGGAGGGGAAAATATTGACACTCTTAGCAGAGTTGGGTTTAACAACAATAGCAATCAATACATAAGGGATGTAGTAATATAGGTTCATGCAATATAGATTCCAAAGTACCGAGCTGCATAAAGCATATCTGATGATCAGAAGAATAGGAACTCTGACCTTGGTTCCTAAGGTCAGCAGAGAGACCACGCTAAACATCACCAATTAAACCAGGTTGCTTTACATCAATTTTTGTAACTTTAAACCCTATCATATGTAAAAAAAAATCCTTTATGATGTCCCTTTATTATCTTGAAATGATATCTACAGAGAATATAACTTACCTAGATACATAATTTTTTAAATA
>NW_023220733.1:0-678 GCF_002007445.2 Ailuropoda melanoleuca | reverse complement strand
TTTTTTTTTCAAGAAATTTAAAATAGCCATAAGACTTCAGAAGATAATATACTAAATACACATATTTTCATCATACAGAACTAAGGATTGTTCCAGTTTTTACACACACACACGAACAGAATGTTGCACTGCAGCCAGCTCACATTTATTCTCAAAAGCTGTTTGTTAAATTTTCGGTAATTTCGAGAACTGATTGCTAAACTTTTGCTAGCTTGAAATTGGCCAGGGTGGGAGTATCATTCCATGGAAATCCACCAATGCTGTAAATCAGGGGTTTTTTAATTCCTGGAGAGCTAGTTGTTAAACATTTATCAGCACACTACTGCTCATACATAAAAGAGAGAAAAGTTTACAGGTAAATTTAGCTCATCTTGGACCCACACTCGCAATCCCATTATCCTTCCCCCTCCTCAGAGGCAATCGCCATCATAAATTTGGAGTGCATTATTCCAGAAAATAGTCTATATTTTAGATGTATTCACATGCATCCATGAACAACAGAGTGTAGTTTGGGTGTATTTTAAAATGTGCTGGGGCGCCTGGGTGGCTCAGTCATTAAGCATCTGCCTTCAGCTCAGGTCCTGATCCCAGGGTCCTGGGACCAAGTCCCACATCAGGCTCCCTGCTCAGCAAGGAGTCTGCTTCTCTCTCTGCCCCTCCCCCTGCTCGTGCTCTTGC
>NW_023220732.1:0-678 GCF_002007445.2 Ailuropoda melanoleuca | reverse complement strand
ACGACTGAGCCATCCAGGCGCCCCCATCCACCTTCTTCTGACACAGTTTCCTTCTCTGAGAAAAAGGACTAGAGGTACCTGCCTGGCTGGCTCACAGAATTATTGGGAAGCCAAAAAGGATCAGACTTGTGTACAAGATTTGTTATGACACCCAATGCCAATGTGAATCACGTAGCTTTATCTTATGTAGGACAAACCCAATAAATGCTTGGTGAATAATTGAATGAACAAATGAATGAGCCCAGTTTCCTGATTATCTTGTTCGAGTCAAAGACTACATGCAGGAACAACTCCATCTTTAGGGTTTATATAAAATATAACCACTATATATGACATCATCATCATGAAGAAAGTTCTCTTACCCATTAAGTTGCTGATTCTTAGACTTTCTTTATATGGGACAAAACTTTTTATTCCATTATTTGAGAAATGACTGAAATGCACCAGTCCTGAGAAAGGTAACATTGCAACTTAAATCACACTAAGGAATCCATGATTCATTTTTTAAAAGCATGTTTTAATAGGGGCTAAGTGGTGGGATAGGGGGTGCACCACCTGGGTGGCTCAGTCAGTTAAGCAACCAACTAGGTTTCAGCTCAGGTTGTGATCTTAGGGTTGTGAGATGGGGCTCGTGCTCAGCAGAGAATCTCCTTCAGAGTCTTTCCCTCTGCCCCCCCC
>NW_023220731.1:0-678 GCF_002007445.2 Ailuropoda melanoleuca | reverse complement strand
TGGGGCTCGATCCCATAACGCAGGGATCACGCCCTGAGCCGAAGGCAGACGCTTAACCGCTGTGCCACCCACTTTTCATTAGAGCTTTTACAATTGATTGTAATGAATTTTCTGCCCAGTCTTACGGCCATAAAACACATGACAATGGCTCAAAATGCTTGCTTTCTGTGGGCACACAGTCACAATTTAAAACTGCAGCTATATACAAGGGTTCTTTTTTTATACTTGGTACCTCTATTTTTATTCAGAATTTTGGGGGTTAAGTTTTCTCTTATTCTTGTTTTGCAATTCCATAACAATGTGCTTCTCTTTCAACGGTAGTTTCTATAACATTAGCTGATTGTGTTTTTGTTTCTTACCTAATGCACTCTGTTTTTCGATGAGAGTTTTCAACTCAGTGCATTTTAAGACAAAATGGGGTTTAATTCAAGGATGAATCAGCCATATGTCTAGTGTCAGTAAAATTATGTATGTATTTGTCTGTACGCATGCTACCCATGCTTTGTCAATGACTTACCTTGTTCATTTCTTTCGTTGGTGAGAGGTCAATGGTTGTGTTATCCTGTCTGGGTGAGTTGTCATAAAAATAGAATTAATTTCATCATCTATTTATTGATGAATTTATATTCTCTTTGTGAGAGAAACACTTATTTTTTTAAGAGATTTTATTTATTTATT
>NW_023220730.1:0-678 GCF_002007445.2 Ailuropoda melanoleuca | reverse complement strand
TAAATTTTATTATGTTAGTCACCATACTGTACATCATTTTTGATGTAGTGTTCCATGATTCATTGTTTACGTATAACACCCAGTGCTCCATGCCATACATGCTGTCCTTAATACCATCACCAGGCTAACCCTTCTCCCCACCCCCCACCCCTCTGAAACCTGTTTGTTTCCCAGAGTCCATAGTCTCTCATGGTTTGTCCCCCAAAGGGTATTATTATCTTATGTCCAATTCTGACAAATAGATGGTGGTTTCCAGGAGTGTTACTCTGAAAAGCATTGTGAGGTCTTACTCAGACTCAAAAAGTGCTATGATTAATTAGCAAAGTCTGCCAAGGACAAATTAAAGAAAGTGGTAAGAAGTATGTCCTGTATTTATAAACTGCGACTAGCAAATGGCAGACACTCAGTGATTGCTAGTTTCCTTCTTTTTTTTTCTTTTAATTAACATATAACATATTATTTGTTTCAGGGGTACAGGTTGGTGATTCATCAGTCTTACACAATTCACAGCACTCACCATAGCACATACCCTCCCCAATGTCCATAACCCAGCCACCCTATCCCCCCTACTCCCCTCTATGCCAGCAACCCTCAGTTTGTTTCCTGAGATTAAGAGTCTCTTACGGTGCGTCTCCCTCTCTGGTTTCATCTTGTTTCATTTTTTTCTCTCTTCCCTTA
>NW_023220728.1:0-678 GCF_002007445.2 Ailuropoda melanoleuca | reverse complement strand
ATCTCATAAACATAATGTTGTAAAAGATATCAGAAATTGTGTTTTTAAAAAATTGAAAGGCTTATATCCCTAGGCAGGGAGAGGCAGCTTTGATGTGGTTGTCAATGGCCCCAACTGGATGGAACATGTCAGCTGCTCCTCTTTTTACAGCTAGAAATGCTGCTATCTGAACAAGTAAGGAGCAGTAGGGGCAGACACATGGATAGGTTCTTCCTGCTTCTCCTGCACTACAGTTCCCTCCTCTGCACCCTGGAGACTTCCCCCCCTTTTTGATTTATTCATGTGTTTATCTAATACCATGTTGTTGTACAAAGGCTATGCATGGTCAAAAATGCAAACACTTTGATATTGGTATAAAGGGATGGAAAAAGGTAAGTGTCACAAGCTCTTATGCCAGTGGGCCAGGCAGGTGACAAAATGAAGAGGGCCTGGAGGAGCCAGTTTCTCCCTAAGAGACAGACATGGCGCCTACTTCAGCAGATAACTGCATCAAGGGAGCTCACACCTAGGGTTGTTGGATCTCCTTTCTCAAAAGGTGACAGAAGTGGACATCTCCTGACTTAAAAATATCAGAAACTTAATTTTTTAGAAATTTCAGGTTTGGACTTCTGATGTTAGAAGTCATGCAGTGGTTTTCCTTGGAAGGGTGGGAATGACCAGGAAGGACACAGGGGGATT
>NW_023220727.1:0-678 GCF_002007445.2 Ailuropoda melanoleuca | reverse complement strand
AGCCCTATCAGTTCAGCATGAGGATCCCCGCTCTACCTAACACAGCACCCAGAATATCATAGGCACTCAAAAATAATTTTATGACTTACATCAAGTACAGGATCTTCCGAAAACTTAGAACCTAATTGTCTACTAATATCCTTAGTCCATTCCTATTTATTTATTTACTGGTGACTTCTGGGTAAAGAGAAACTTTGTGAAGCCCTTACCCTTACCGAATTGAAGTGTGGCATCTATGAGGAGACTGAAAATGCCTGAAAGGTAGTTGAATAGGACAAGTTTGATGTAGGCAGAAGTACTTCTAGTAAACAAGAAGCTCAGCAGGTACATGAGGGGAATGGCAGACCAGCCATATAGCGTGAAGATCAGCATTGTGTCCAGAAAATGGTAATCCATGATGTAAATATCCAACTGGCAGAATTTGAATGCTCCCTGAAACACAGAGGACATAGAGATAAAAGCAAGGTGAAGGGCAAGTCAAAAATAATGCAAGCCAGAATGTTTACAGGAGATAGCAAGTCCTATCGCTATTTAGCATGGAAGTATTCATTAATTAAATCAATTAGCCTCTAAAAACTACTTCAAACTAGGAGCATGAAGAAACTTTTACCTCTTCTTCACCAGACGATAGTTCAATGAGCAGAACCATAATTCCCTTTATTTTTTTCTACCTGAAAA
>NW_023220726.1:0-4099 GCF_002007445.2 Ailuropoda melanoleuca | reverse complement strand
TATGGTGATGGATGTTAACTAGAGTTATTGTGGTGATCATTTTCTAATATTTACACATTGAATTATCACATTGTACACCCACAACTAATAAAATGTACCTAAATTATATTGTAGTTAAAATATGATTACAAGACATTAAAAAAAGAAAAATCTACAGTGATCAAAATCGTTGTAATTGTAACTCTGTGATTGAACTAAATATGATTTGTTTTGGAAGTCTCCAAGGTGGAAAGTCTCCTGCAATGGAAGTGAAATAAGATCCCACATGTCAGCTGTTGGATTAATTGATACAGTTATAGACAACATAATGTCATGCTTTGTCTTGTCATAGCATTGGCTTCTACAGGCTCCTAGTGCTTTTTGGAAGAAATTTGATAAATTCCAAGTAAAATTAATTTACACTTTCAGCTACAAGAAAATATTTACTCAATTCTTAATTTCCTTTTAATAAAATTATAAATACATACCTCTGCCATTCCTTATAGCAGGCTGAATGATCAGCCCTTCTCCTTGGTTCTGGGATCGGCTCTGCAGCTTGTTTGAATGATAAGATATTAGCAGACATGACATAAACAGGAGTGTTGGGCTTATCTTCTCGGCAATATGAGAAGAACATGGTCCCGAGTAACTCTACTCCTCCTTTAGCTTAGGCCCCAGAATGAAATTTGGGATTCATTGGAACGCAATCCCAGCCAGGAGCTTCCATCTTGGAATATGCAGCCCGAAGTAGAGATGCTCAGCCACGCCTATTTTAGATGAGACAATAGCAGTCAACCTGAGAAGCCGAGCGTGAGGACAGAGACTTACTGCTGTAAACCACTAAATTTTAGGGTGAATTTCTGGATGAATTTACTGTGTAGCATTATTGTGGCAATGGCTGACTTACACAAGTAGAGAGTTATTTTTCATTTCTTTCTTGTAAAGTGACGATTATAATAGGAAGGAATAAAGACTCTTTTGCCAAGACTAAGTGTTCACTGAGGAAAATAGAGAAAAATGAGGGACCAGGAAAGAGCCAAGTGGAAGAGTTCCANGAGTAACTCTACTCCTCCTTTAGCTTAGGCCCCAGAATGAAATTTGGGATTCATTGGAACGCAATCCCAGCCAGGAGCTTCCATCTTGGAATATGCAGCCCGAAGTAGAGATGCTCAGCCACGCCTATTTTAGATGAGACAATAGCAGTCAACCTGAGAAGCCGAGCGTGAGGACAGAGACTTACTGCTGTAAACCACTAAATTTTAGGGTGAATTTCTGGATGAATTTACTGTGTAGCATTATTGTGGCAATGGCTGACTTACATAAGTAGAGAGTTATTTTTCATTTCTTTCTTGTAAAGTGACGATTATAATAGGAAAGAATAAAGACTCTTTTGCCAAGACTAAGTGTTCATTGAGGAAAATAGGGAAAAATGAGGGACCAGGAAAGAGCCAAGTGGAAGAGTTCCATAGAGAAAGCCAGTAGAGAATTCTGGGTCAAATGACCATCTCCCCAGAGACAGAAAGGTTTGCCTAAGCTCCACTGACTGTGGGTGATCTGCATGCATCAAGATAGTGGGACTCTCCAAGGTAGTGTTTGTCTTTATTCATTATCTTTTGTTTTTGATAATTAAACATTACAGAATATTTGCAAATAGGCAACACTAGGGTTTCTAATAGTAGAGCCTTCCTGGGTAAATGGAGGAGCGGTTCCTCAATAAAAAAGTATTTCAACACTCCCTAAAGAAATCAAGCCTCCTTTATCTGATAAGTCTCTTTCATCTAATGCATCTCTAAAAAAGTTTACTTCAGTATAATTGTGCTGTGTAGATAATGTGTACATAATGTGGTACTGACTTTTTAGAGAGGGAAGACCTTAAAATTTTGGCAAGTGAAAATGGGAAAGATTTATTTATTTTTACTTTTTATTTTTTTAAATTTTAATTTCAGTGTAGTTAACATACACTATATATTAGTTTCAGGTGTCACTATAGTAATTCAGGGGTTCCATATATTACCTAGTGTTTATCGAGATATGCATACTATTAATTCATTTCACCTATTTCACTCATTCCCCCACCCACCACCCCTCTGGTAACCACCTGTTTGTTCTCTATAGTTAACCTTGCTTTTTGTTTCCCCCCCTTTTGTTTGTTTTGTTTCGTAAATTCCACATATGAGTGAAATCATACAGTATTTGCCTTTCTCTGACTGTCTTATTTTGCTTAGTTTTATACTGTCTAGATCTATCTATGTTATTGCAAGTGGCAAGATTTCATTTTTTTATGGTTGAAAAATATTCCATTGTATATAAATACAACATCTTCTTTATCCATCCATCTATCAATGGACACTTGGGCTACTATCATGATTTGACTATTGTAAATAATGCTGCAATAAACATAGGGCTGTTTGTATCCCTTTGAATTAGTGATTTTGTATTTTTTGTGTAAACACACAGTTGTGCAATTCCTGGATCATGGGTAGTTCTATTTTTAACTTTTTGAGGAGCCTTCCATACTCTCTTCCACAGTGACTGCAGCAGTTTGCATTCCCACCAACAATACATGAAGATTTCTTTTTCTCCACATTCTTGCCAACACCTGCTATTTTTTCAGTTTTTGATTTTAGCCATTCCGACAAGTGTTAGGTGGGATCTCACTGTGGTTTTGATCTGCATTTCCCTGATCATGAGTGATGCTGAGCATCTTTTTATGTCTGTTGGCCATTTGTGTGTTTTCTTTGGAGAAATATCTGTCCATGTCTTCTGCCCATTTTTAAATTGGATTATTTGTTTTTGTGTGTCTGTGTGTTGAGTTGTATAAGTTCTTTGTACATTGTGGCTACTCACCTTTATTGGATACATCACTTGCAAATATCTTCTCCCATTCGGTACCCACTTTTAGTTTTGTTGGTTGTTTCCTTCACTGTGCAGCAGCTTTTTATTTTTATATACTCCCAGTAGTTTATTTTTGTTTTTGTTTCCCTTGCCTCAGGAGGAGACATAACTAGAAGGATGTCGCTATGACCAATGTCATAGAAATGAATGCCTGTGTTCTCTTCTAGGATTTTTATGGTTTCAAGTCTCAAATTTAGGTTCTTAATTCAGAAAGTGGTAAATAATTAAAAACTAAAGGTTTAGGAGAGTTTNACCAATGTCATAGAAATGAATGCCTGTGTTCTCTTCTAGGATTTTTATGGTTTCAAGTCTCAAATTTAGGTTGTTAATTCAGAAAGTGGTAAATAATTAAAAACTAAAGGTTTAGGAGAGTTTAAAAATCAGCTAATTAATAATCTTAATTTCCTATACAAACCCCTTTTGCTATGTAACATAACATAATCATGGATGTGGCATGAGAGAGCAAAGGTTATGGGGACCAAAATGCTTACCACAGCCGGATTCTCATACCAGAGAAAACATCGTATTTAACAGGCTTCTGCACAAGCTTCTGGGAAGATGATGGTACCAGTGGCAGTTTAATTATTGGCTCTTCCTAAACATCCATGTGAAAACAGACAGCATAGCTAGAGAGCAAAACCAAATCATGGGGACAGTTTTACAACAAATTTCGGTGACAGTGCATGATTATGAATCTCCAAGTACAAGAAGGTGAGAACAAACCACCAACAGTCTCAAGACCTGAATGTTACTGGCAACTGTGTGGGACAAAGCAAATCAAGAACGGGATTTCTAATAGACAAGAGCAGAGAAAAAAAATCAAAGTATTCAGCAGATATTCACTTGAAAGTGTGGCAGACCAGTTTGAGAATAAGAGCTGAAACTGGGAGAATTTCTATTAGAATGGGGAGTGTCTACCAGGGGCCCATGGTAAGGCCTTTCCAAAAGGACCAACTTTCTAAAAGGACCAACAGGGGTCCATTGCAGGACATAGTCCTATGTTGAAATGATCCCAATTCTTCACCCTTTCCTTTTCCCCACTCCATGCTATACATTCGTGTGCTATCCCACTCAGGCCCCATGCCTTGATTCAACCATGTCATGCACTCTGGCCCATGGGATTATTACACTGAAATGTGCTGCTGCATTTCTGTTTTCACTTTTCTCTCTCAACCATCACTGTAAGACAGGCCCAGGGTCGCCTGCTGCAAGAGAGGACACTACA
>NW_023220725.1:0-3703 GCF_002007445.2 Ailuropoda melanoleuca | reverse complement strand
CCCCTGCAGTACTGAGCGCTCATCGCGTGAGGCCCTGCACTAAGTGCCTTTGATGGGTCACCTTGAGAATCATCCAGCTAGGCTGGAGAGGACAGTCCTGCTTTGCTTCATTCTCATCTGAGACTCCTGCTGGCCACATTGCTCTCTTCACCAAAGAGCTCTGTAGGGAGCCAGAACAACACGGGGTGGGTGTGAGGATGAGCGGGGCCCCCGAGCATCAAGTTCAGGTTCACGTCCTGTTTGCACATCTTCCTCTAGCCATCTGCTGAAGGGGCCACTGGACTGATACCGTGGCAATACTCTGATGATAGAAGCCTCTCAGACATGTTGTGTTGGCACGAGCCAGCCAACTGAGATACAGCGAATAAAGGACAGATACCCTCTTGAGAGGACCATCGTGTAGCTGATCGGAAAAACCAGGCTCAAGTCCTGCTCTGTTTTGGTAGGTTGTATGAACCTAGGTGAGTCGTTCACTCTCTCTGTGTATTTCTTCAGTGAGCAAATGGGAAGAATAAATAGTCCTATGTCCTCAAACACATCAAACCAGAGGGGTTCTTTACTCTTGGTGGCCATTCTCTGTGACACCGCTGCTCCTTGCACTTCTCACATCTTTTCCTTCTTTTCAACCTCAGAGCTGGTTGCCATATGTTCCCATCACTTCTCACCACCCGCTTTGTGTGGAGCCTTTTACTCCAGAACCAAGAGAGGAAAGACCTGGTTCCCTCTGGAGACCCCTACTTTCCCCTCCTTCTTCCACTGCGTTGACTTCCAGTTGCCCAGCTCCATCTCCTACCTGAACTGCTGAAATCAGTTTCCAGACTTTATGATCCTCTTGTAAACACTGGCAAAATCAATGAGATTTCCACAGCGGAGGGTGAGGAACATTGATGTGGATGCTATTGATAATGAGTTCCTTTTCAGAAACCTGAAGTAAATACAGGGTGTTCCTGCCGCATTTATGCATAATGAGGCATTTATGCAAACAGCCTCCACTCAGCTAGTTGAACTGCCTGGGGCAAAATAATATTCAACCTTCAAGCTTAATAACTGCATAAACTTAGAATGGATAGGAAGCATTCTGCTTTGGTTTTGAAAAGCCTAATTAAGTGTATTCAAGGAGATTTTTTTCAGCCTCCTCCCTTTGAAGCACATTTGTGGTCCGTGTCAGCGAATTGATGGCTGTCTTAATGTTTCATTGTTACAGAACATCCCTGTGATTTTTGTATTCTGTAATGCAATACCTTTGTTCCTTTGAAATAATCTGTGAGATTTTATGCTAAGCCTTGCTCTTGTTCCTTCCTATTTTTATTCTAAGTATATTAACCAATACTCTTTGGAGAATGTGCTTGCAAGCTTAGGTGTATCTCACTTTATCTAATAAACGTGTTCCTGGCATGTAGTATGTAAATCAAATTTTAACAAATTGAATCATACATCTAAATGCCTGAGGGGCACCCATTTTAGGAAATAAATCATATTCTGAATTTTAAGTGAATTTTTACACCCTAATTTTTCTAGCCAACGTTTTCAAGCAACTTCATCACAGACCTATTAAAAGAAATATCCTTAAAAAGTATTTGGTGACATCCCAGTGATATGGACAGCTTAGGACTGTAATTGACCATTGAAATAACTAATAAGTCAACCAAATTCCCTACGTAGAAACAGAAACCTTGGATCTCATCAAACCGATATTTACTGCATGCCTACTGTGTGCTGGGTTCCAGAGCTACATGGGAAAAGAAGACCCAGGCCTCAGGGTACTAGGGTGGATTCCATGATGAAGTTTGGTTGTGGACTGAATGGTGGGGATGAAACACTTTATCTTCCAGGGGACTAGCCTGGACCTTAGACAGAACAGAGGGGTGCTTTATATTTTAATTGATATTAAAATCACCCAGAAGTGAAGTATTATATCCTATGTAGATGGCAAGTGTTTCTTAGAAAAGCATCCTAAGGACAATGGATTCTGAATTGCTTTTTATTGCAATGGAATCATATAGTCTCTATGTGTCTATAATTCCTCTTATGCCCCCGAACCTGTGGGATACTGTGAGTGAAAGGTTATAGGTAGGGGAGAAAACCACAAGGGTCAGGATTGAAGGAAGCAAACTGATCTGACCGATGAGTTGAAAATAAAAATAAGCAGAATGAGCGCACAATTTCACAGCAAAATCACCACGTTGTCTACAGGCTGGGTCGTCCTGCATTCCACATGCCTTTCTGCTCTTGAGCCCATACTCTAGAGAGATCATGAGATTGGAAATCAAACTTGGATGTCCCTCCCTTACTTTCAACTGTCTCTGGTGTCCTCAATAATTGCATCTTGGCCTCTCAGTGTATCCACATCCTAAGAGCAGGCCGCCTACGTCAGTGGCCACATAACCCAAGACTCTCTGTTCCACTGGTGGAAGGAATGGGCCTGTGCCTGTGGATGTGGGGGCCTTCCCTGAGGGCTGACTGTGGAACCTAGTCCCCACTCGCCCTCCCTGCCCCAGACACAGCACACCCCTGCAGGTCAGGGAAGCTTCCCCAGGTGGGGGCAATGTGCTTGAATGGAAGTTTGTCTTTTATAAATTTGGGCGGATGAGCCATGAGAGTCAGAACTGCTCANGTGTTTGAAACATCAGCCCAACGAAACACTAGATGGATGTGGGGATGCAGACACGTGTTGATTGGGAACCACTGTCAAAGCCTCCGGTGTTTAGACGGAGATGCCATTTCCCATGGGAGAGAGCGCAAGAAGAAGCAGGTGGGGGGCAGGCCGTCATGATTGTGGTGAGTGAAGGTGACCCTGAGTGAACCTACTCAGGAAGGAGCTGGAAGGGCAGACTCTCCCTGCCTGCCACCCTGCAGACCTTGTCTCTTCACCCCCGTCACCTACAGAAGGAGCAGTTTAATCTGAGAGATAGGTGACAATGCCAAGGTCGAATGTGCAACGTGAACAACAGGCAAAATCAGAACGTGGATAAAAGCAGAATGAATCCTGGGAAAACTCATCCAGAGCTTTCTAGAATCATCCTGTAGGGTCCCCGTCTAGGAAGCCAGCTTCGCAGTCTAACCTCGACTCACACCTGTGAACACTGAGCTCCTCCCAAAGCTCCGAGGAATCCCCGAGTGGCCCTGGGCAGTGGCCTCAGCTCCCTGCCTGGAGGTGACAGGGCTCCAGCCGGGGGAATAACCCAGAGGTGGCTGAATGCTGCCAGCCTCCAAGAAATCAGGGACGTAGTGAAAGGAGTAGAGATTTTGAGGTTTCAAAAGAAAGTTTCTTATGAAAAAGGGAGGCAAGGCCATTATTACAGGGAGCTGTAAACTACATCATCTGACACTCA
Organism: Ailuropoda melanoleuca; assembly: GCF_002007445.2. Classification (NCBI taxonomy): domain Eukaryota; kingdom Metazoa; phylum Chordata; class Mammalia; order Carnivora; family Ursidae; genus Ailuropoda; species Ailuropoda melanoleuca. The sequence continues at coordinate 371 of NW_023220725.1, read as the reverse complement.
GGTTGTTAAGCTGAGGAGAGGAAAACAAGATCACAGACAGGAAAATGCATCGATCTTTAATTCTCTTAACCTACAGGCACAGAATCACCAGCATTTATGATCTTAAAATTAGAGTGAGGTGGAGGAGAACTCAGCTCGTAAGAGTGATGAAGGTTGATAATGTCCAGTCTTCAGTGGACATGGAAGGCCTGAGGTCTGTTATTGACTCTGTCAGTAACTCATTATGTGGCATGAGATAGTCTCTGTTTGCGAGGAGAAACAGTGGTGAGAACAGTAATTATTTCCTGGGAGCACGCTGACGGCCAAGGTATTTATACATCAGGCAACAGAGAGAAAAATAATACTTGCCATCTACCTACCTATTAGAGGTG
>NW_023220724.1:0-678 GCF_002007445.2 Ailuropoda melanoleuca | reverse complement strand
TTTTTTTTTCTTCTTCTTCTTCTATTTCTACAAAAGATGCCATTGTTACCTTGATAGAAATGCATTGAATCTATAGACTGAGTAGCATGGACATTTTAACAAAATTAATTGTTTCCATCAAACAATAAGTATATTGTCCCTTTTATTTTATTTTTAATTTGTTTTATCAGTATATTATAGTTTTCAATTTATAAATCTTTCACCTTCTTGGTTAAATTTATCCCCAGTATTTCATTCTTTTCTATGATAATGTAAATGGGATTGTTTTCTTAATTTCTTTTTCAGATACTTTATTGTTAGTTTATATATATGCATATTATTTTTGTATGCAATTTTGTATCCTGCAACTTTACTGCATTTAATCATTAGTTTAGTTTCTTTTTCTTTAATATTTTATTTATTTGACAGAGAGAAAGATAGTGAGAGAGAGAACACAAGCAAGAGGAGTGGGAGAGAGAGAAGCAGGACTCCTGCTGAGCAGGGAGCCTGATGCAGGGCTGATCCCAGGACCCCAGGATCATGACCCCAGCTGAAGGCAGATGCTTAATGACTGAGCCTCTCAGACACCCCTCATTGGTTTGGTTTTTTATGTGATTTTTGAAACTTTTGGTATATAAAATCATGTATGTCATTTGCAAACAGTGATAATTTTGCTGCTTCTTTTCTAATTCAGATGCC
>NW_023220723.1:0-678 GCF_002007445.2 Ailuropoda melanoleuca | reverse complement strand
AGGATTGTTCAGACAGTGCATTGTTCGTGTATGCACTGATTTTTTAATGTTGATTTTGTGTCCTGCAACTTTACTGAATTTGTTTACTAACTCTAACAGTTTTTTGGAAAATCTATAGGATTTTCTATGTATAAGAAGAATTTTCTAAGTATAAGAAGATTGTATCATCTGCAAACAGATAATTTTACTTCTTCCTTCCCAATTTGGATGTCATTTATTTCTTTTTCTTGCCTAACTGCTCTGCCTAGGACTTCCAGGTCTATTTGGAATAGGAGTGGTGAGAATGGACACGCTTATCTTCTTCCTGACCATAGAGGAAAAACTTTCAATCTTTTACCATTGGCTGTGATGTTATCTGTGGGCTTGACACTTATGGCCTTTATTACATGAGGTACATTTCTCCTATACCCAATTAGTTGAGAGTTGTTAATCATAAAACAATATTGTAGTTTTAAGTGTTTTTCCTCCATCTATTGAGATGACCATATATATTTTTTTAATTTTTTATAAAAGGTTATAAATCATCTTTGCACCCAGGGATGAATTTCACTTACTTATGGTGTATGATCCTTTTATGAATTGCTAAATTTGGTTTGCTTGTATTTTATTGAGAATTTTTGCATGTATGTTCATCAGAGATACTGACCTGCAGTTTTTTGTTTGTTTGTTTGTTTGTTT
>NW_023220722.1:852-931 GCF_002007445.2 Ailuropoda melanoleuca | reverse complement strand
TGACCGTCTTAGCACTATCATCACCCTTCGTAAAGTGGGAAACATGAGGGAAAGTGGTCGCGGAAGCCTGAGTAGAGTA
>NW_023220722.1:408-636 GCF_002007445.2 Ailuropoda melanoleuca | reverse complement strand
GGGTGTAGGGGCCTGGGGACGATCCAGCCCTTAGAACCAAGAAACAAAGTGTGAGTGGAAAGCCCTTGAAGTCACGTCGGCCTTATGGAAGGTGGAACAGGAATCAAGGTGCTTTGGTACCGTGAGTGAAACACCACGAACACAGAACTTTTGAGAAAGACAATTAGGCCAAAACCCGCTACCAACGAAATGCTTGCTCCCTGGGGAAATCCTGGCAAAACTGCTGGC
>NW_023220722.1:0-161 GCF_002007445.2 Ailuropoda melanoleuca | reverse complement strand
CTGAAGAGAGTGCCCCATAGTGGTCTCTGAGACCCCACACAGTGCAGGAAAATATCAACGATCATCATCTCTCATGAGTAAGGGTGCATGAATGAAAGATTCAGGATTTTCGAGGACTCAGCGCCCTTCTCATTGGTAATAAAGCAGAGCGTCCAGGAAAA
>NW_023220721.1:0-678 GCF_002007445.2 Ailuropoda melanoleuca | reverse complement strand
GCAGTGGTTACATAAATGCGTTAAAATTCATAGAACTCTACACCAGAAAGTCTGTTTTACTCTGTTAGCTTAAAAAGTAAATATTTTGAAAAGCAACTTAATGCATTTTCTTTTGGTCTGCTCCAAGACCTGTGAGGTAGGAAGGGTAGGGATTAGTAGCCCTGCTCTGCAGATCAAGAACCTGTGGCCCAGAGGTTACTCAGCTGCGAGAGACAAAGCTGGGTCTCAAAGTCAGATCCTTTCCAAAGCCAGTTCTCATGGGAATACTGCAGTCCCTGCCACATTGTCTCCCAGACTAATGCTAACCACACTGCTTAGACCTTCAGGCAATGGGACATGCACATTGTCTGAAGAAAAATCAGAATAATAACAGCACCTAACACAGATTGCTCATCATATGCCGGTACTGTTCTAGATATATTTTAGATATGTTCTAGATACTATTAGACTATCCCCACCATACAGGTGAGAAAACTGAGGCACAGAGAGGTTAAGAAATTTACCTGAGGCCGTGTAGGGAGTAGGTAGCAGAGCTGTGATTAGAACACAGGCCAGCTCTCTCCAAGGTCCGTGAGCTTAACCTCTGTCCTGTTGTGTCCAGCACCAGAATTCTGAGGCCGTGATCTTTAGCCTGGGTTTGGTAGAGGTCTTGCACTTAAGAAGCCCCCCCCTTTTTTT
>NW_023220720.1:0-678 GCF_002007445.2 Ailuropoda melanoleuca | reverse complement strand
TTTTATTTTTCCCTCTTTGCTCAATTGTTTTGTTTCTTAAATTCCAAATATGAGTAAATCATACAGTATTTGTCCTTCTCTGACTGACTTATTTTGCTTAGCATAATCCTCTCTAGTTCCATCCGTGTTGTTCCAAATGGCAAGATTTCATCCTTTTTGTTGCTGAGTAATATTCTAGTTTAAATATATACCACATCTCCTTTATCCATTCATCAGTTGATGGACATTTATGCTCTTTCCATAGTTGGGCTATTGTTGATAATGCTGCTATAGACATTGGGGAGCATGTATCTCTTTGAATTAATATTTTTTTATTCTCTGGGTAAATACCCAGTAGTACAACTGCTGCATTGTAAGGTAGTTCTATTTTTAACTTTTTGAGGATCCTCCATACTGTTTTCCAGAGTGGCTGCACCAGTTTGCATTTCCACCAACAGTGCAAGAGGTTTCCCCTTACTCCACATCCTCACCAACACTTAATGTTTCTTGTATTGTTGATTTTAGCCATTCTGATTGGTGTGAGGTGATAACTCATTATAGTTTTGATTTGTATTTTCCTGATGATGAGTGATGTTAGATATCTTTTCATGTGTCTGTTGGCCATCTGTATGTCTTCTTTGGAAAAATGTCTATTCATGTATTCTGCCCATTTTGTAATTGGATTATTTGGTTTTTTTT
>NW_023220719.1:0-678 GCF_002007445.2 Ailuropoda melanoleuca | reverse complement strand
CTTCCTCTCCCACTCCCCCTGCTTGTGTTCCCTCTCTCGCTGGCAGTCTCTATCTCTGTCGAATAAATAAACAAAATCTTTAAAAAATAAAATAAAATACCACAAAACTTGTTGTTACTATTGTGATTTAGCCATTTTTCTTGAATAAACATTGTTCTGATTTTTGCAGCCTGTTGGTTAATTCCAGAGTTCTGAAACCTTGACAATATTTACTAGCATTCTCATTGCCTTTTTGCGTTAGTGGATTTTCGGAAGTTCTCACTCTACTGATTCATAAGTGCATCTTTCTATATGCTGTCTTTCAGTCTAAGTATAAATTCAAGAAATTAGACTGCATATTATTTACAAAATCTTCTTCCCCTGGAAGAAAACGGATGTGCCTATACAATTGTTCACAACCACCTGTGACCAGGAATGTAACCAATCTATCCATCTATCCGCTACTTTTCGTTAAGCCCCATTATTGCACCTGCTCATAGGGTTGCATAGATTTCCCCTGAGGGGATAGCTTGCACAAAGGGAGTCTTTTGAATTCCACATGTAAAATTTCCTTGCTGTTAAGTTGCATAGCTAAACGCCAACAAATATCATTGTTGATGCTGAGTGATGTTTCAGATTTAAAACTTTATGTTCTCTTCTTTGGTTGTCTTTCTAAAGAAAATGATACAATTTTTTTTT
>NW_023220718.1:0-678 GCF_002007445.2 Ailuropoda melanoleuca | reverse complement strand
TTTTTTTTTAAAGTAATCCCTACACATAACACGGGGCTCAAACTCACAACCCTGAGATCAAGAGTTGGGTGCTCCACTGACTGTGCCAGCCAGGTGCCCCAATTCTTTTTTAAAAAAACATAGTTCACTTTAATAAACAGTTCTTGAATGCCCAATATGTATTAGGAGCTGTACTAGGCATCAGAGACACAAAAATTAAGACATGGCCTCTAGGAACTCCTATCCTGGCTGGGAGGACTGACAAGTAAACAAGTAGCACTAATATAATGTATGATAAGTAAATATAAAAGTATGCTTACAACCTAGAGAACATTGATAAAGAAGACTGTAAGTGCCTCATGGAGAAGGGTAGCAAGGAAGGCTGCAAGGCGCTCTGACCTTTACCTGTTCCTTGAAGGACGAGTACTAAATTCACCAGCCGCAAAGTAGGGAAGGTATTCTGAGGAAAAAGTTTTTGAAAAGGGACAAAATAATGAAAAAGTATGTCATGGTGGGTTTGGAGGATTATAAAAATCTACTATGGTTTGAGAATTGGGTTCAGATAATGAACTGGCAGCTGAGACTGAATAACTTGTCTTAGATTTATTTATTTTTTAAATTATTAACATATATTGTATTATTTGTTTCAGAGGACGGGTCTGTGATTCATTGGTTTTTTTTTTTTTTTTTTTTTTAAAG
>NW_023220717.1:0-677 GCF_002007445.2 Ailuropoda melanoleuca | reverse complement strand
GAGCTCGTGCTGCTGCCGCCTGCCCTTGGGGAGGGCGTCTGCGGACCGCAGGGCAGCTGGGCCTCCTGTTGTCTGCTTGCTGCCCACACTTTTACACTGTTACAATGGCTAATGGCTGCTTCTGGGAAGGTGCTTTGACCCCACGCCTTCATTTCTTTTGTTTCTTGTAGCATCTGGCACCGTGTTGTCGATAAAGAGCTTGTCAATAGCAAGGCCTCGATGGAGAGCATGGAGTCCAGCCGCAGACATGACTTGCAGTGAATGCTTGCCGACCATGCTCCTTTCATCCACAGGGCAGCCCTGTGAGGTGGGTGTCCCTCTCCCGTTTGCAGATGGAGAGGTTAAATGACTTGCCAAAGTTTGTGCAACTAGATCGATTCATTTATTCAGCACATTCTAACCTCCGTGGGAAAAAAATCAAGTAGCCTCCATGCTTGGAAGAAGGCCCAGTCATGCCTGATGCTGGCTGGGCAATAACTACTGGGCTTTTCTGAACCAGGGGTGCTTCCACAGGGCCCACCCGGACAAAGCTAGGGGCCCAGAGTAGGGCCAGCTGTGGGTTGGAACAATGTGTAGACTTGCCAAGTCTGATTTAGAATAGGAAGCAGTGAAAAAGTGTGTGGTGTGTGTCCGTACCTGCGTGTATACGTACGAGCATGCGCCCACGTGTGTGTGTG
>NW_023220716.1:0-677 GCF_002007445.2 Ailuropoda melanoleuca | reverse complement strand
TAAAACACAAGAAATAAACAAGTATTGATGGGGATGTGGAGAAAAAGGATCCCTCATGCACTGTTGGTGGGAATGCAAACTGTTGCAGTCTCTCTGGAAAACAGTACAGAGGTTCCTCAAAAAGTTAAAAATAGAACTACCTTATGATCCAATAATTACACTACTGAGTATTTACCCAAAGAATATAAAAATACTAATTTAAAGGGATACATGCATCCCAATGTTTATAGCAGCATTTTCTACAATAGCCAAATTATGGAAACCACTTGAGTGTCCATCGACTGATGAATGGATAAAGAAGATGTGGTATATATATAAAATAGAATATTGCTCAGCCACAAAAAGGAATGAAATCTTGCCATTTGCAACAACATAGATGGAGCTAGAGAGTATAATGCTAACTGAAATAAGTCAAAGAAAGACAAATACTATATGATTTCACTTATATGTGGAATTTAAGAAACAAAACAAATGAACAAAGGAAAAAGAGAGACGCAAGCCAAAAAACAGACTCTTAACTCTAGAGAACTGATGGTTACCAGAGGGGAGGTGAGTGGGGGGATGGGTGATGGAGATTAAGGGGTGCACTGGTTGTGATGAGCACCCAGTATGTATGTTAGTGCTGAATCACTATACTGTACACCTGAAATTTATATAATATTGTATGCTAACTATAC
>NW_023220715.1:0-677 GCF_002007445.2 Ailuropoda melanoleuca | reverse complement strand
AGAAAATGTTTACAAATGATTTAACTGATAAGGAGTTAACATCCAAAATATATAAAGACCTCACACAACTCAGTATCAAATAAACAATGCAGTTTAAAAATGGGCAGAAGACCTGAATAAACAATTCTCCAAAGACATACAGATGGCCAGCACATGAAAAGATACTCGAAATTACTAATCATCAGGGAAATGCATTGAAACCACAATGAGCTATCGCCTCACACCTGTCAGAATGGCTATTATCAAAAAGACAACAACAAGGGTTGGCAAAGACATAGAGAGAAGGAAACCTTTATGCACTGTTGGTGAGAATGCAAAATGATGCAGCCACTATGGAAACCTATATGGAAGGTCCTCAAAAAATAAAAAACAAAACTGTCATACAATCCAGCAATTCCATTTCTGGGTATTCATCAAGAAAAAAGGGAAAAAAAGGAAAATGTTAATTCAGAAAGATATACATTCGCTTATGCTCACTGCAGCATTATTTACAATAGTCAAGATGTATGAATAATGAACATGTGAGGTATGTATACAACGGAATATTACTCAGCCATTAAAAAACTAAAATCTTGTTATTTGCAACATCTATGGATCTAGAGGGTATTGTGCTAAGTGAAATAAGTCAGGGAAAGACAAATACCATGTGATTTCACTTATATGTGGAATAAAAAAAA
>NW_023220714.1:0-1601 GCF_002007445.2 Ailuropoda melanoleuca | reverse complement strand
TAGAGACAGCCAGTGAGAGAGGGAACACAAGCAAGGGGAGTGGGAGAGGAAGAAGCAGGCTCATAGCAGAGACGCCTGATGTGGGGCTCGATCCCAGAATGCCGGGATCACGCCCTGAGACGAAGGCAGACGCTTAACCGCTGTGCCACCCAGGCGCCCCTATGCAGTCTTATGTGGTGTCCAACACAAGCCCACCTGCAAAAAGATCCTTGTGATGATAGTCATGGTGAACAATGTTTTATTACTGTTGGCATGTTTCCTGATGGTTTATAAGTTTGTTTTTGCCCAGCCAACATCTAGGAGGCTGCCTGTTTTCTCCAGTTGTTTGACCTACAATTTTTCTAATTGGCTACCAGGTGTACAGAGTGCTTAGTTATGCCTTTGTGTTCCAAAAGTCAGAACGCCTACAGAGTTGGTTAACCAAGGACTGTGTGGATTTTCCACTCAATTATGTCACTTCACAATATGATTACTTAAGGACTCCATGTTTCCACTTTCCACCTGCACCATGGCTCACTTAAGGGAAGCCTCTGGAACATTTTCCATGGGAGCTGCCTTAACTGGGTTGCTTTGAGGTTGCTAATTTCCTTATCCCAGTCATCACGTTGATCTATGGTGCCTCGTGGCATTTCACAAGAAAACTGTGGCCATTTTTCTCTGTCTGGCAGTTGGGGAGTGGAGAAGATAGATGTACCTTCTCCGTATAAGTACGCTGCAGAACACAAGTCCAAACTGTTGAATGACAGTTAAGATGAAAACCTCTTCCCAGAGACCTACGATTTTCTTTAAGAAGAAAGGGCTGGGTCTGCTTGGCTTTCAAACAGCTGAGCTGAGAAAATGGTGACCCTTTCCTCTTGGTTTCATTCACACACCGTGAAGAGTTCACACACTTATTGGCAAATTTTAGAAGAAGAGTCTGAAACGGAACTTGAAACTTATTTCTGGCCAATCTGTTTTTCATTTTCCCCACCAGATAGATTCAAGAGCTAATATCCTGAGTGCTTCCCTGGGCTGGGTTTCTCCTGTCCAGGTCCAGAGGCTGGGCGAGGTGGCCCTTTTGGTTACTTTGGGCATTCTGATCCTTCCACTGGTACTAAGGGCCCACATCCAAGGATTGTAACATGAAGGGCAGTGGTGTGGCCTGGAAACTCCTTGTTTCACAAACAATTCCCTCCAGTGGTCTCCCAGATGCCTCGGGCTTAGGAACTGGGTCTGCTGTCTTCCAGGTGTCTTCCCAGGACTCCTGCCTCTCTGGCTGGGCTTCCTGAGCCAGGTCTCTCAGGATGGTGAAGCCCCCTGGATTGCAAAACTGGCTGATCCTGGGGACCACAAAGAACAGAGGAGAGTTCGCTCCATAGCCTTGGTCACTTTGGGGGAGTGCTGACTTCTCTGGAGGCTGCTGTAGAAGAACCTACAGACCTGAGAAGCAGGCATCTGGGGGGGGTGCGGTTGGAAGGAGGGGAGGGAGGCCAGAAACGCCAATCAGAGGATTGTTCAGCAAGTCCCATATATCAATAGGCAGAACGTCAGTTTTTTTTTTAAGATTTTATTTATTAATTTGACAGAGAGAGACAGCCAGCGAGAGAGGGAACACAAGCAGG